>NW_026884257.1:0-11120 GCF_032173495.1 Musca vetustissima
GAAATGACCTAGATTCTAGCATAAAAAATCATTGGGGTGAACTTTATTCAGAGCTTTGCCCTTGAATTGATTCAGAAAATTGTATTTCATTAATAATTTCAGGTGCATTAAATCCCACCTTCTTCACATTTTGCACGATGGATCCTCATAATAGTTACGAAAGTAATTTCTGGCTTCATAACTCCATAGAAATATATAATATTCTACACACGATCTTTATTTTATTTATTATCATAATTTGTTTGTTGTTGTCCCATTTTATTTACCCTATGTACCTAAAGTACGTATAAGTCATCATGTAAACCATACAAGTATAGTACGGTACTTGCCTTTTTGTAAGACAGTTTACATAAAGTCGCAGTCGTAAAAGAAACCACAACATCTGTGTGACTGCCATGCACAATGGCAGTGCTGGAAAGCTCACCCCCACATCCCCCAGCCACCGCAACAAAACCCCATACCTCATCGCAGTTATTGTGGCGACAATGGTTGCAGTAGTATTGGTGATTCTATTCTTACGCTACCATAAAAGACAGTGGCTGCAAATAGGGCTCTGGCTTTGTGGGTTTTCCACTTGGCCCATGGTATGAACTTGGTTTTGTAGTGGTCGTTATAGCGGTGATATGGTCGCTGTTGATGGTGGTGTGGGTTGTTTGGGATGTTACCACTTTTATGACTTTTGTTATTTTTACGTTGTTGATGTTGTTGTCGTTTTTTGTTTTGAGAATATTACAAAAGTTTGTCACAAGTTTATGTCTGTCACCTTAAATATCAATCTCGAATATTTGTACAATTTAAAACACCACCACGACACAGCACACAGTTTTCTTCCCTAAGTCATTTGTTCGGTCGTTCGTCGTGGGTTTTATGTCCATTTGCCGTCTTTTGAGGGTGGGTGATGAAAAGTGCACAGAACAGAGCGGAACCGAACAGAAATATTGCATTAGATGAAAACTACTTTTCCTATAAAAACTGAAGTAAGCAATTTGTAAGCTGGCATATTTTATGGCAATTGTAACATAAAAATGGTCATTATTTTATTTAAGGGGACCCCCCCCCATTCTCGGGGTCAAAATTTTTGTTGATATAATTCGAATCTACACTGATTAAAGAATGTCTCTACAAAATTTCAAGTGAAAATCTCAAGAACTGTTGAAGATATATCCGATTTATTGTGTCAGCATCAAGTGACGGCTGAAGGGCTTCTCAAACTTTAAACGCGTTTTTCTCTAAACATTTTTTTGCGAATGGCGGGCACGATAACTCAAAAACTAATAATCCAATCGGTTCCAAATTTTGCAACGTTTCTCTGGGAGTGTATAGCTCTCGTATGAACTAGGATAAAGCCAATCGGTGAAGATCTTCCTTATTTTTTAACTTGGTTTTTGGTAAAAAATCCGCGATTTTTCAAAAATATTTTTTCAAAGGGCCACCATTTTCTTAATTTTAGAGCGAAGTCAATAATCCTAGTTCATACGAGAGTCAGACATGTACTCTTTCTAACACCGTTGGAATTTTCGGATTCCGATGTTCCAGTGAGGAGTTATCATGCCCGCCATCAAAAATAAGGACTTTTCTTTAATTACAAAAAACAACAACAAAACAATAACAAAATTTTTTTGTAAATTATTTTTCTTCTTTTTAAATCTTCAATTATATATGTGCAAAGTTACAAACCTTAACAAGCATTGGTATTGATTTACCAGCCCATTGAAAATCTTGAAAAAATAAAATCGAGAATGGGGGGGTTCCCTTAATATGTTTTTCTGTTTTTGGGTCGGCAGTTAACAAGTGTTATTAGTTATTCAGAGTTTTTAAGAAAGACTAAAAAGTTGTTGTGTAAGCAATTTGTGGCGCATCTGTATATAATTCCAATGTAATGAATTTAGGAACAAAATCAGACAAAGCTTTTATGACATATTTTCTACAGCAATTAATATACATCTTAAAGTATTTTCATGTGGTTCTATAAGACATAAATAAAATAAACTATTTTATACTCTCCATCATAATGTGCTTATAAAATTTACAATACCTCGAAATATTTATCGAAGAATTTAAAAAGGAAGTATTTTTCTAAACAGAATAACATTTTATATCCACTTGATAAATTCGATTGTCTGTCCCTCAATATTTACAATACATGCACATACAATCTTACTACTCCTATAATGTTTGGTATTGCAACTGGATTATCAGTTCATGTTTGGATAAACATATCCCTCAACATGTCCCATATAAAGGTCCCTTCCGTTTTCCGTCTTTTGAAAATTTTAGTCATATTTTTCAAACGATGAGACTGTAATTTGGCTTTCCTAGTTTTTGGAAGAATATTTATCATCCATCAAACACAGAATTTGTTATTAATATAAGTTCTGGCTTCCCAAAGCCTTAATCTAAATGACCTTGCCTATTTTGGTTATTTTGGACATTGTGGTTGATAATGACATCAATACTTGAATTGTTTATAACAAAGTCACAGGTTCGTGTTGTTGATGGCCTTAACCGAATTTTCCATTCTAAGTGTATACAAGTTGGTATTGTATTAAAGATAATATCTTTTTTGGTATTTTGAATCGTCAAGTCATGTGGAGGGTTCAAAAATTTCGGCCGGGTCCAGTGAAGTTATTACATGATATTAAATATTATGAATTATGCAAAAATACAATTTCTGGATTGATTCTAAGAAAACCCCAAAATCTAGTTAAAAATTTGACTATTCGGCGACCAACTACTTTGGAAGGGCTAAAACTATTTGTCATTACGTCGAAAATGTCATTTTACTTGATTTATGATAGGACATATAGTGGATTATCGAAGTTGCGAAATAAAAACAATTCGGGATTTAAAAAATTGTTTGTTCCCACCATTGACCAGATTTTCACTATGCGCCAAATCCTGGAAAAGACCCACGAAAAACACATCGCTATGCAGGATAACTTTAAGTGGCACAAGGCCAGCAGTTAAAGTAGTAAAGGACCTATCGGAGCCCTTCAATACCGAACGAGGATTCAGACAAGGTGACAGTTTGTCGTGTGATCTTTTTAACATCCTACTGGAAAAAGTCAAACGAGACGCAAAGGTGAACAGAAATGGCACTCTGTACACCAAACAACACATGTTACTCGCCTACGCCGATGACATCGACATAATGGGTAACAGCCACCTTTGAACAAATTGAAAAGGAGTCTGCCAAAGTGGGTCTGGCAGTAAACGGCGAGAAGACCAAGCTGATGGTATCAACGCGCAAGACGTCCAGTAGACTCGGACCAACTGTGGAACTTGAGAACTACAGCTTCGAGGTAGTTAAAGATTTTATATACCTTGGTACCGCCATAAATAAAACGAATGACATCAGTTTTGAAATTCGGAGAAGGATTGTGATGGCCAACAGATGCTACTATGGTCTAAGTAAGCAGTTTAGAAACAAGGCCACCTCCCGCCGGACCAAACTCACGATTTACAAGACGCTGATACTACCCGTGCTATTATATGAGAGAAAAATTATCCGAAAGATCTACGGGCCGATCTGCGTCGACGGTGATTATCGGCGTCGAATGAACCACGAGCTTTACAATTTATACGCGGACATCGACATAGTCAGTCGTATTGAGCTGCAGCGACTACGGTGGCTAGGCCATGTTGTGCGGATGAATGAAAATGCCCCAGCTCAAAAGGCATATAAAAATGAGCCTACTGATGGTTCCCGTAGAAGGGGAAGGCCACGAATTAGATGGAAAGACTCAGTAGAAAACAACATCTTGGAACGTGGTGTTCCAAATTGGTGGAATTGCGCACAAGACCGACGCGCTTGCAAATCTTTTTTAAGGTCGGCTTATGTAACAACCGTTCTGTAACAAGCAAGCTAAGTAAGTAAGTAAGGCCCCACTGGCACCTGAAAATCTAACAAAATGAAGGCAGTGTGTGTTTCAATTTTCAAGATATTCAATGGGCTGGTAAATGAATACCAATGCTAGCTAAGGTTTCTTACTTCGCACATATATATTAGAAGATTTAAAAGAAAAATCATTTACAAAATGTTATGTTTTGTTGTTGTTTCTTGTGATTAAAGGAATGCCCTTATTTTTGGTGCCGGGCATGATATCTCCTCACTGGAACATCGGAATCCGAAAATTCCATGGATGTTAGAAAGAGTACATGTCTGGCTCTCGTATAAAGTAGGATTATTGACTTCGCTCAAAAATTAACAAAATGTCGGACGTTTGGAAAATCGCATATTTTTGTCCACAATCTCAGTTATAAAATAATGAAGAAATAGACCGATTCGATTTATACGATAGCTATACACTCGCAGAGAAACGTGTAAAAATTTGGAAACGATTGGATTATTAATTTGTAAAGACTGTGACCTGCACAGTTGTGGACCAATGTCCATTGGTAATATCTATTAATATTTGGGGGTGAAGTGGACCAATACAATACGGTTTTTCGAAATTTTCCAGGGAGAGAGGGGTCGTGCCAAAGAAAGATACAGAGTGGTCAAAATTTAGCGGGTCAGTGCTAAAAAATTTAAAAAAGTGCCAAATAAATATGGTAAAAAGTTTGTAGGAGAAATTAGTAGAATTGCCTGTAATTTAATATTAATCGGGATAGGCCCTGAAATTCGGAATTTTGGGAATACATTGGATTTAAATGGTGTGTCAAATTTCCCCAGTAAAAAGTATAAACATCGGTTTTTGTGGAGTTTTGGAGAATGACATATATGTAGAAAATTGTCATGGTGAAGGTGTACACATAGTCGTCATATTAAATTACTGTTCTGTCTTCTATATTTTGAAAGTTTTAAACGCATTCTCTAGGTTATTGTAAAGTAGGATATATTTATACGGACACTTTTCTACATAGGTCTATGTTTGGACATGTTTTGATGTTTTGACCCGCCGATCTTAATACTTTTTATTTGTTGACAGATGTACTGACGCTTTTTAACATTGGAAAATCAAACTCATAGCGTGAAATATAGGGAGATTTTAGTGTGTCAATGTTAAAACGAAATAATATCCAAATTTTTTTCTAATTCCAGAAAAAATAAAAATGTTTAAAAAGATGCTAGGTTCTAAGTAAATTTTGTTGGTGCTAAGCGGGTTTAAAAAGTGCTAAATCTATCACTGAAAGTGCTAAATTGGCAACACTGCTCCTGAAGGACGTAGATCCGAAAAGTTGGTAGTATGTCCAAGAGGAGTGGTTAACATTTAAATTGATACCAATAATACTCATAAACACAGGAAAATCACGGTTTGGTCAGTTACAAATTTCGGTGATGATCAGATGATAATTAGGGTATAGAGTGGACCTAAAGCTTTATTACAGTATAGTTTCCTAGTCGCTCTATAGACCTCTATTGTAAGCCGAACATCAGAAATTGGACACGGATAAGGGATAGGGTCATTTATTTGGAATGGATGTTTTAAACATTTTCGGTCAATATCCAACCTTCTGTGTGTAAAATAACCAAATTTAAAGCTTATAGCGTAATTGTTAACATCGAAAAAAAAAATGATTTGGAAAATATGCCAGGGTACACAAAAGGAGCTGTTCACCTTCAATCGATTATGAGGATACAAATATCGCGAAATATGATTAAAACTCGGAATATAGATCTGCTGAAAATTATAATTCCGGTAGCTCCGTTCTCGCTTTTTAATTAGACAGTTTTGTTCGGAACGCCTGGAATTATGTACTATAAGTGTTCAGACTGGGGTCGATATAGAGGTATACTGCGGTCCTTCTATATAGTTCCTACCCCATATGAAAACATCGATTTGTTGTAGTCATGTGCAAACCATTTGACCATTTAATGAAAATCTTCATACAAAGTCCATGTCTAAAGTGCACGTATAAAATGGAACAATTTCAAATATTTTTAAATGTTGTTTTCATTCATAGCATCCACAATAAGGAATCAAAATATTTGAAAGATTTGTAAAATTTACATTAAATCGGACGAAACTATATATGAGAGCTATATATAAATCTGCACCGATTTAAACAAAACTTGACACACTTAAGTTTATACTAACTTCAGTACATTGTACAAAATTGTGTGCCAATCGGCTAAACCTTGGGACTTTAGCACAAAATTTACATAAAATCGGACGAAACTATACATCTGAACAGATTTCAAAAAGCAAAAAATACTTTGCATACATCAATCAGGAACTAGTTCAGTAAGTTGTGCAAAATTGTGCCACAATCGGACAAATATAAGGAATTTGGTGCACCATTGACATTAAATCGGACGAAAATATATATGGGAGCTATATCTAAATATGACCCTTTTTTCTCCAATTTCAATTGAGTTCGTCCTTATGCCAAGAATGTGACCTGTGCCTTGTATACAATTTAACACCAACATACGGACGGACATGCATAAATCGACTCAGAAAGTAATTCCATGCATATTCTCAAAAGGAACCATGCGTGTATCTCGTTTCCTTTTACCTGTTACTTGTACCACAGTTTGGTGAAGGGTATAAACATTGTTCGGACCGGACATATAATAACCTCCATCATGTAGTGAGTATTCAATTCTTTTAAAAAATGGCCGAGCACTGGTATGTTGTGTATTTATGAAAATGAAGAATTCAACCAACAAACACTGAAGTGGTAATCTGGGCTAGGAATTTACTGATTGTCCGGAATGTCAAATAGCGAAAAACAATTTTGAAATAGCGAAAATGGGTCGCTTCCAACTTTATATGGAGGTTAGACCTATATCATAATTATTAAATTACTGATGCATTAATAGGGAAAATAAGTACGCAAATAGAATGAGATCTTTCTATAGTGGATATATACAAATATAGACATGTTTAGCATATAGATATTTTTAGCTTTTACCTAAAAGAACCCAGAGAATGGGGCTTAACCTTCAACATACCAAAAATATAGGGGGTATGTGCACCACTCCTTGGGGGTTTCGAAATTTGACCCAATATTAAAAATTCTTTGTAGGAAGATTTTTCTGTCCAATGAGAGTCCAAAATATAAAATTGGGTCTATTTCGGATGGAAGAGTCGTATATTGATGATAATTTGATCATTTTTGGTCGCGAGATTTTCTACCCAATAAGAATCCAAAATATCAAATTAGAGTCTATGAAACGTGTTTATGAGGTCTATCGTATAAATTGATCATTTTTAATAGAAAGATTTGTCTACTCAATGTATTAAATTACAGCAAACATGCCGAAAAGCTTATAAATATTAAATTTTGGGGCTACCCTAAAAAGGACCGATACAATTTTATATATGTTAAGAAATGCAGATCTCATTATATACTATCAACAAATTTAGCTTTATTAATATTTAGCACTACTTTTAAATTTTTAGCGATTTATTGCATTTTTAATAAGGCATCTGAATCGTTGTCGTAATCTAATATATTTGAATGTTAATAATATTATTATATACGAAGGGAAAATATTTTCTAATTAAACAACTATCAATATGTCCGATTTCTCCCCACAGACAGACTATTGTCGCAAAAAACATGCCGTCATGCCGAATAATTTATACCCTCCACAATAAGGACAAAGAACCCTAAAATACAGATGACACCATTGGCAAATTCAATTGGATATAATTAAATGGAAATACGTCTTAAATAGGACGAATCTTTATGTATAAAGTTATTATGCCAAAATATGGACGTAAATTATAATATAATCTAAAATTTTAAATGTCGTTTTACAGAAGATTATTTTGAAGATGCTGCTAGCCTTCAGGTTATATCAACAATTTAGCCTTTTTTGCCATGGGATATTTTATTAAGTGAAAATCTTAATTCCAGGAATTCTATGAATGAGTAAAAATTTTTTTTAAACATTCGTAATATAAAAAGCTGGATGGTCTCCTAAAATTTTGACTATTTGCGTTTGCTTTTGAAATAAAATATTCAAATCGAAACTCAAAAACCATTCGATATTTCACAATAGCCTTTTGACACCAAAGCACACGTGTTCACAACATCAACAACAAAACCAATAATCCTATGCCAAGTCAATAACAGTTGCACCTTTACATAAATAACCAAAGCGAATAACCTGAATAATAACAACGTACACACACATGAGCATAAAAACTCATACAAATGCAAAATAAGTATTAAGCCCCATAGACAGCACTTACCAATTTATTGAACCGACTTTAAGGACAATAACAAAAACGAGCACACGTACACAAAACACACACACACTCTCACACGGCCCAAAGTTTTTCAATCGGCAGCCTTAGCCAGACACAAACAGTTGTTGTTTTGTTGTTATTGTCTGTGAAGCTGCGTTCCGAAAAATCTGGGTATTGAGTATTTGGGAGACTGGTTGGATCGATGATTTCTTTTTTGCCAAAGCGTAAAAGCAAATCACAAAATAATAATGCTGGTGGCGGCAGCAAGTCGCTGTGTCGTTCGGTCGGTTCGATGGATGGTTGGTTGCCCTTGAGTAATCCACAATTATCTGATGTTGATGATGATGTCTCAATGCTCACACACACACAAGAATACTATATAAATATCTGGGGTATATTGATGTACTATATAGATGGAATATATAGATGGCACATATATTTATATACTCAAACGTATGCGTTTAACACACTCACAAGTTTATCTTCTTCAGTCGGGTTTTTTTCTTAAAATAAATATTTTTATTTGGAAGCAATAACTGGGATTTGTTATCGAAAGTCGTTATTTTTTTCGTTCTTTAAATATTCTTTGATTGTAACGAGATTTGAACTAAGCCGTTTACATTGATGTAGTTGTTCTTAACACGGCCTAAGCTATGAAAAAACAAACAAAGATGTTATATTTTCTGGGGATCTTAACGCCAAATCACATTAAATCCAATACAAGCTTCGAATTTTAAATGTACAAATAAATGGGCAAGGGGAATAATTTTCCTAATGGTGTCACTTGGCGTATTGAATAAAATATGACTTTGTTTAAAGTTGTTGTTTTTTTATTATTTATTTTTTTTCATTTCAATTTTCCTAAAAATTTTGACAAATCACTCCCTTGAACGACATCAACTTTATTTAGCAACCATTTAAAATGTCATTTTCATTTGACATTAAAGGAAGAAGAAAAACCCCCGTTGCCAGAAAATCACAACAACATTAATAATGACATCATCCGCAGTTTTGTTCCTCCCCAGTGTTGGCAAACTTTGGTGTGGGGTGGTAAAATGTTATTTAACTTTTTGCTTAAACAAGAAAAGAAATTCAATATCCTTGACTTGCTATTTTAATTTTTTTTATTTTCTTTCGTTTTTTGGATTTATGTCTGGTTGTTAGCTAAAATTCACTTGTTCGTTGTCGTCGTTTGGTTGAATTTCCTTTTTAAAGACGATTTGTTTTCATAGAATTTTTCTTTGGCATCCCTGTTTTTCCTCATTCAATGAAAACGCCTTAAAAAATACCGTATTCACCTTTAATTTTCTTTTGTTTTTGTTTTGCTTTAAATTCTTTCAGTGTCACAGACGTGCACATACACACGTACCACACACACACACATGAACACAATATTGTTCTCCTAGAAAATCTAGTGTATGTGTGTGTTCCTCAAACAAATATTTATAGAACCGTATCGTCGTACCGTTTCCACTTAGTTCCGTAATTTGCGACCGTAACGTTTTGAAGTTTATCTGCAACTGATTTCACATGATTCCGATGCGAAAGCATTAAAGCATCCCAATGTGAAAAGGATGCTGTGAAAGCTTTCTTTCTTGCTCTCTCTCTGACTTGTTTTGAAACTGCCAAAGCTTGTCAAAAAGAGAAATACTGGGAAATTTTCAAATTGTTTTTCGTTTTTGTTTTGATAGCATCATTTAGGGGTTTCGCATTTGCCGCTTACTATCCTATTCTAATTCTCTCTTCCTTTCTGTTGTCCTTTTTGGCAGACACGTTTCTGCCTCTCTCTGTTTACCCCACTTTGAAAGTGTGTGGTTTGTTGATATAAACAACAACGTGATTTTAGTTGAACTAACACCATAACATATTTGGTTTTTTGTCTTAATGGCAAAAGTGTGCGTACTGCTTCCCCCTGGGGGATATTCGGACCAATACACTTTCCTATACCTAACCCAAGACAAAGTGTATGCAATACCTTCTTGGATTAGTTACTTATCAGTAAACACGTGCCATTTTATCTTCATTATTGTTTAGAGGTCTTAAAGAATATACATTTTTTACCATCCTCTATAGTATGGAGGAGTATGGAGGCTATATTAGTTTTGAAATTCCATATGTAACTAATCGATTTCCGTATCTATAAACCAGTGACCGGAGCAGTATAGTCGGACGGGGCCGACCATACGATACCCTACACAACTACCACGGAATTCGGGAAACGTTCTGCGGATGTTTACTCCGAGCCTTGGAAATATTTCGTGATATTTGAACCCTTTTGCCCGATTAGAGGTCGACAACACCTCTTCCTTACACTGACATATTTGCCGAATATTACAGTCCTTCTAATTACTTGTCCAGATTCCCTTCACTGTGGGTTGTATGGTGAAGTTCGGATTACAATTGTGGCCTATAAATCGACTCAAAAAATACAAAAAATTAAGTTTTCGGTCCACTTTATCCCAAAATTATGATCTGATCATCACCGAAAATTATAGGCGTTGTCCTTGACCATAAACTGGAACCTCATGAAAAATTTCAAAGCGATCAGCGCTATATTTCCGCCCTCCAGTGTGGTAATAGGTTACTAAATAATATCTGAATACGTAAGAACATGTAAATATTTAAGTGTAACTCCGGCATCCGAGGACATACCACAATATAACTGGTATCAATTTAAAGGTCAATCACTCCTCTTGGATATGCTATCAACTTCTCGGGTCTTTGTTGTTCATGGGTAAATATATACGCTGTAGAATACAAATTTTGTAATTTATCACACATTTGACCCGCTAAATCAAAACAGGCATGCTTTTTCTTTGGCCCGATCCCCTTCTCTATGTAAAATTTGACGATGTTCGGGCAATAATTGCGGCCTGTGAAGTGACCAGAAAAACCGACAAAAATGTAGTATTTGGTTCATTTCATCCCCTTAAATGTTGCTACTCTACCCAAAAACAATAATAAGGGCTTCAT
>NW_026884258.1:0-113245 GCF_032173495.1 Musca vetustissima
AACAAACTTTTCAATGATTGGGCATGCAAAGTTGCTGTGGTGAATTCGCCAGTTTGCTTTGCTTGGGCAAGCTTACTCTCGTATGCGCGCTCTCTCACACGGTCGCTCTCTGCTCTGAGACGCAATAGAGATGGTAAAGAATGTTAGTGGGTACGTTATTTTGGTTACTGTTGCGAGCAGGGGAAACAAACAGATGTGTTGCAATTTTTGTTGTAGCACACACACACACACCTGTCACATTGATGGCTGGAACAGTGTTCAGTAAATCATTGGGTATGTTCAGTCTGTGTGTGTGCAAAAATATCACAGTATAGGGCAATTGTAGAACAGGGAAGAATTTTAATATTAACAAAATAAATAATTAAATATTAAAACAGAAATAAATTTAAAATAAAATTAAACAAAAATAAATTTAATTAAACGGAGCAGTATAGTCGGACGGGGCCGACCATACGATACGGTTCACAACTAACACGGAACTCTAACTTTCTGCGAATGTTTATTTCGAGCCTGGCCAATATTTCGTGATTGTTGCACTCTCTTGACCGATTAGAGATTAAAAGCATTTCTTCCATACACTGATATATTATCCGAATATTCTCAATATTCAGTACAGACCTGATAATTATCGAGATTCCCTGTTGTGTTGTGATGTTCGGCTTGTGGCCTATAGATCGACTCGAAAAAAAAACACACAAAGTTAAGTTTTCGGTCCACTTCATCCCAAATTTTTCAAGTGATCATTGCCGAAAATTATAGGCGTTGTCCTTGACCATAATGGAATGTAACCTCTTGGAAAAATTTAAAGCAATCAGAGCTTTATTTCTGCCCTCTAATAGGTTATTAAATAATATCTGAATACGTCATTTACCCGATCTTTATCAAAACAGGCATGTTTATTCTTTGGGCCGATCCCCTTCTCCATGTAAAACTTCGTCAATACGTCAATAATGAAGTATTTGAACCATTTCATCCCCTAAATATTAACCGATCTTTACCAAAAAGAAGAGGGGTCTTCAGTGGCCCGAAATCATCCTACATGCAAAATTACTATGGAACATGTTTTAATCGATAACATCAGAAAACATAACTGGTTGGGATAGCGCAACCTGGTCATATAACATGCTTTTGTCCAAACCATCGACACTCAAACATTCTATTGCCTACTTTCTTTTTTACTTCTTTATTACACCATACGAAGACGGCTTCAGGCCTAGCAAATCCACCATTGACCACATTTTCACTCTGCGCCAGATCCAGGAAAAGACCCACGAAAAACGCATCGACACATTCCACCTATTCGTCGACGATAAAACCACATTCAACAGCCCTATCTGTTCAGAGGATTTTATAGCCACGTCTGCGTTCGGCATTCCTGCAAAATTAATACGGATATACAGGATAACTTTAAGTGGCACAATGTCAGCAATTAAAGTCGAAAAAGACCTCTCGAAGCCCTTTAATACCAAACGAGGATTCAGACAAGGTAATAGCTTGTCTTGTGACCTGCTGAAAATTGTCATACGAGATGCAAATGTGAACAGAAATGACACCCTGTACACCAAACAGCATATGTTACTCGCCAACGCCGGCGACATCAGCATAGTGGGTCGAACATTGCGAGCGGCAACAGCCACTTTTGAACGAATTGAGAAGGAGTCTGCCAAACTGGCACTAAATGTCGAGAAGACCTTGCTGATGGTATCAACGCGCAAGACGTCCAGTAGACGCGAATCAACTATGGAACTTGAAAACTACAGCTTCGAGGTATTGACCGATTTTCTCAATACCGCCATAAAAAAACTAATAACATCAGCTATGAAATCCGGAGGAGAAAATTGTTGGCCAACAGATGCAGCATACAAGTAAGCAGTTTAGAAACGAGGCGCTGATTCTACCCGTGCTGTTATGTGGATCTGAAGTATGGGTACTAGTGCAAGCACATGAGACAGCTCTGGTTTGTTTGAGAGACAATTTTTCCGGAAGATCTATGCGTCGATGGTGAATATCGTCCGACAGTTTTGGACATGTAGTGCACCTGAATCTTGGCCGGACATGCCATTGAAGACCTGTCCAAGTCAACCACAAGCAGCGTTCCCTCCGCGTTCTCCTCCCTGTGAAAGACTTCTTATCCAGCAGTGTCTTGTTATGTAGACTAAAGGCCTCGAGGATGCGTTCTATCATGACGTTGTCTTTTGTAATAAAGGGCTGACTTATCCTTCCGAGTATAAGTTTCTGTTCGCGCTTTTTCCTTCGATTGATCCTGGCCAGATTTCGCCATTGTGTTTCTTGTTGTGAGCCCCATCCATCTTATCAACTTCATCGTTCCTCCGACATTCTAAAACCGTAGTTGAGTTTGAGCCTCTCGGACATGGAAGATTAAGTCCATATTGCTCTTCCCCTGCTGCCATTTGAAAACATTAGATTTTCGGACCATTATTGGAAATTCAATTCTCCTAAATTATTATCGCGAAAATGGACAACCATCGGAACAATTTGAACATTTATTTTCTTTTCGGACCAAATTTAGTCTGAAATGTCCGAAATGGTAACGGTATTTTAGTGTCGGATTTATTTTCAATATTTTTGGCAACGGTCATACGCTAATCTAATAGATGGAATGCCACTTTATTAAGCCCCCTGGCGTTGAAGGTGGGTATTAAAATTGTTTCCAGCAATTTCCCGAAGATGTCGTTGTTGTATTTGAATGGTGACTTAGTTATCGACTGTGCCTGGTAAGACTGTTCATAAAAATTTAAAAAAATGTTTTTTATGTGTCGATAAGATTTTAGTTTCGTCGACTTTAGTAGAGATGGCGCACCATTTTTTATTCGTAAATAAAAATATAGCTTTAATGCAAATTTGGAATTGAAAATCCATAATCGATTAAAAGATTTGTAGGTTATTTTTTATTATTGATATAATTTTATTATTTATTTTCTTTTAAATTTTTGTATTTTTTTATTTTTGTCTTGTTTTTTTTTTTAATTTTAAATTAAATACCGTTACAATGATAATGCATATTTTTATGTTTTTTTTTTAATTTTTTTATCAATATGTTTTTTAAATTATTTTTTTCTTATTTTGAAATTCTACTAATCAAATATAACCGTCAATCCACATACAATGTTGTCGTGAGAGAAAAAAAATATTTTTTAATATGAAAGTTTTACAAATTTGTTTATAAATGTTTATTTTTTTCTTATTGATTTCTGTAGGCTAGAATATAAATGATTATTTATTTAAGAAGATTAATTTTTCAGATATATAATATTTTTATTCAAATATTTACATGGATTTTTTTAAATTAATTTTTAGAAAATAAATTTTGGTATTTTTTTTAAATAAAAAATAAATGAAAAAATGACTTCAGTTTGAAAACTCGGTGGCAGACAGACATGTATTATTAGGGGAGAGATAGGTGAGTTGAATTTAAAAATTCCAAACATCCCTCCCTTGGCAAATCATGATGTTGAAACTGTCTGTATCTGACCACCAAAAAATAATGTTTGTGGCAATTATATAGAAAATTAAAAAAATAGAACTAAAAATGCATAAAAACTATAATTAAAAAAATTACAAACTTAAATTTAAAGTAAACTATAAAAAATTAAAAAAAAAATACAAAATTATTCTATAAAAAAATTAAAGCAAAAAATTCCAATTAAAAAATTTACAATCTTATACCTAAAGTAAATTTTAAAAAATTAAAAAAAAACTACAAAATTATTCTATAAACAAAATTAAAGCAAAAAAAATTTCCAATAAAAGCCTCACACTAAAATCATGTTTGTATGTCTTTTCTGTGGGGTTTCATCTTCTTAATATTATATAATATATATTTATGTAATAAATTATGTTTAATTGTTTTTTTTTTAATAATTTATAATTAATTGTATATTTAATTATCAATATCATTATTAGAAATATAATCTTAATTTAATTTATATGTATTTAGAAAATTAATTTAATTAGATTTTTTTCTTAAAAGTACAAAAAAAAAATTCACTATGTTAAATATATATACACAGGAAGGAATGCTATAGGGTATTATGACAAAACATATTAATACTAACAAAGACTTTTTTTGCAAATTTGTATATCCTTTGTGACTCGGTTCCATTTTTATCAAGGGGTCTCGTTGATGACCTTTGACATGATACCTTTTTTTTGGGAGCCATTGAAAAATCCAAAACTGTATCCTTATTTTTTGGATTTTGTAGGAGTTTGCAATTTTTGTAGTCCCGTTCTACTACGTCCCATAGTTTTGCTAATTTTTTCTCACATCTGCGGTCGCGTCCAGAGTTCACTTAAGTCTTTGGGTCGTAATTTACCAATATCTGGGGAGACAAAAAATATATATTTAGAAAAAAATATACAAAAATGACAATATTAAAAATAAATAAAAAGGATGATAACCCAAAATACAGAATTACAGTGAATTAGATTGTAAAACATGTCCAAAATCCACAAAATATCAAATATGGGGGGAACCGTTATATGGGGGCTACCCTGAAACTGAGACCAACATTAATAATTTTTGGTATGGACATGTGTTATTCCATGAGAACCGAAAATACCAAATTACAGTCAATTCGTTTGGAAAACGTATCGAAAGTCCGTAAAATACCGAATATTTGGGGGTACCCTTATATGGGTGCTACCCTGAAACTGAGACCAATTATAATAATTTTTGGTATGGACATGTGTTATACAGTGATAACCCAAAGTACAAAATTTCAGCTAATTCGGTTGGAAAACGCGTCCAAAATCCCGAATATTAGGAAGTACCCTTATATTGGGGCTAACCGGAAACTTAGATCAATGTTAATAATTCTTGGTACAGACATGTGCTATACAATGAGAACCCAAAATACAAAATTACAGCCAATACGTTTGCGAAACATGTCCAAAATCTCAAAAATACCGAATATTGGGAGGTACCGTCATAAGGGGGTTACCCTGAAACTTGGATCAATATTAATAATTTTCGGTATGGATATTTGTTATTCAATTATAAGCCAAAATACCAAATTTCAGCGGAATCGGTTGGAAAACATGCCCAAATTCCCTAAAATACCGAATATTGGGAGGTACCCTTATATGGGAGCTACCCTGAAACTTAGACCAATATTAATAATTTTTCGTATGAACATGTGCTATACAATGAGAACCAAATTATAGCCAATTCAGTTGAAGAAACAAGTCCAAAATCCCCAAAATATAGAATATTGGGAGGTACCCTTATATGGGACCTACCCTGAAACTTATACCAATTATAATAATTTTTGGTATGTATATGTGTTATTCCATGAGAACCCATAATACCAAATTACAGTCAATTCGTTTGGAAAACGTGTCCAAAATCTCCAAAATATCGAATATTGGGAGGTACCCTTATATGGGGGCCACCCTGAAACTTGGGTCAATATTAATAATTTGTGGTACGGATATGTGTTATTCAATAGGAACCCAAAATACAAAATTACAGCCAATTCGGTTGAAAAACATGTTAAAAATACCGAAAATTGGGAAGTACCCTTTTATATATCCCATTTTCAATACCCAACATCCTAGGAGTACAAGCAATGTCTGTGCACAATTTCAGAGCTCTATCGTAAAAAGTTATATTGTAAGTTTTTTAAAGATATTCTATATAAACTCCCTTATCTAGTTCTGCTTTATAACTTACCCAATTGTCCCGGTTTTGGTGTTGGCCAGGCCATATCAAATCGATGCTGCATTAGAGAACTTTGTGGTCTCATTGATGTGCTGCTATAAAAAATAAAAATAATTCAAAATTAGTACACATTTTTACAGAACATCAATTTTTATATACCTGTATGGATGTTTAAGACAACCGTAGACCTCCCGATAACGTCCATAGAGCGTACCATATGAGACACCTAAAATACGTGCAGCTTTCTTCATTTCAAGTCTTTTGTTTTTAATGGCATCGAGGACCTGGAAAAAAATAATTGTCGTATACAATTAGATTTATAATCATAATTAAATTGAAATCGGACGAAAATATATGTGGGAGCTACATATATCTAAATCTGAACCGATTTTCACTAAACTTAACACATATTATTCTAGACTTAATTCAGTACTCTATGCCAAATTTCGTGCAAATCGAAAGATATATAGGGACATTAGTACACTATTTACATAAAATCGGACGAAATTATATGTGGGAGCTACATATAAATCTTAACCGATTTTTATGAAACTTAGCACACGTCATTCTAGACTTAATTCAATACCCTACGCCAAAATTCGTGCAAATCAAATGATTTTCAGGGACTTTGGTGCACCATTTACATTAAATTGGACGATAATATTTGTGGGAGCTATATCTAGAACTGAACCGATTTTCACGAAACTTAATACATGCCATTTATGACCTTATTCAGTACGCCATACCAAATTTCATGCAAATCGAAAGCTATACAGGCACTTTGGCACACCATTTACACTAAATCGGACGAAAATATATATGGGAGCTATATCTAAATCTGAATCGATTTTCACTAAACTTAACACACATCATTTTAGCCTTAATTCAGTATGCTATGCCAAATTTCGTGCAATTCGAATGATATATAGGGACTTTCGTTCACCATTTACATAAAATCGGACGAAAATATTTATGGGAGCTATATCTAAATCTGAACCGATTTTCCCCAATTTCAATAGGGTTCGTCCCTGGGTTTGTAAATCGACTCAGAAAGCGATTCTATGCATATTCTCTAAAGGAACCATGTGTCTATCTCGTTTCCTTTTGTCGACCCATAACATAATTTCTTCTAAGCTTACCCTCCTCGTGAAGGGTTCCTCCCAAAATTGTGGCCGCCGTCCCTTGGCCAAGTAATCATCCATTTTAATGACATCCTGCCATTGTGACATTTCTTCCGTGGTCAAACGTAAATCCGCCTCATTATAATCATCCATTTTAATGTCAACATATTCATCGGGATGAGCACCATTGGAAGCTGCCGTCGAAGCTGCAGATGTTGGAATACTCGCCGTTGGAGCATGTATGAAGTCATGTGTCATTAGAATGCCATGTTCATTGATGAGATACCCTTCGGGCACATATTTGCCATAGTGATGGGCTAGAGACGGATGGGCATGTAAAGACGAGGGAGGAGCAGCCGATGTTGGAGGAGGTGGTGGGGGTGCAGATGCTGCTGCTGTTGTTACTCCTCCACCTCCTCCGTGATGTCCATGATGAGTGGCAACGGCCGTGGATGTAGAGGCCGATGGTGAGTTGGATGTGCTGTGATGATGTTGATGGGAATGGGAATTTGTATTGTTATTTGATGAGGACGAGGATGTCTTGTGGGCTGCTGAAGAGGAGGAGGATCCATTTGTTGCCGATGATCCTGAGGAGGAAGTTGGAGAATTGGATGTTGTGTTAGGACCATTGTTATTAGCATTGGATGATGACGCTGGTGACTTCTCCTTGTTTGTGTTATTCTTTTGATGTTGGCTCTCCATTTCCTCCACGGTTTGTGGAACTGTGGCGGCTCCCACATCCTCATTTAGAAATTCATCACTTTGTTCGGTTTTCGGCGATTTTTGTGATTCTTGATCTTTGGAATTTTTACGCCGAACTTCTTGCAGCTGCTGTTGAGAATTTTCGGGTGAGGAATCGGCTGAAGGATTCTCCTTCTTAATGGTTATGCCACCTTCAAGGGCATCACTGTCATGTGCCAAGTTTTTTGTATGCTCCTCATCCTCAAGATCATGGTGGCGATTGAGATCTTTAGTGGCCTGTTCAGCTTCCAATGAACTGGTAATCCATTCGGGTTCATTTGCGGCATCATCGTCGGGCTGGGAATTATCTCGGCCCTTATGGGGTTTATAGCGTAAACGTTGCTTTTGCTGCTGGACATGATGTTGATAGGCTTCGGCAGCTGAGGGGGAATTGGGTCGGGAATGCTGTAATTGTTGCTGCTGTGTGTTGGATCTTTCCTCGGCATATTGGCAACCTCCTTCCATATAGGGTGGTTGATCACCCTGATCGCCGGCATAATGGGCCATTTTGCGTCTGAAATTTGTAAAAAGGATGGTTTATTAGAGAGATTTATTTTCCGATGGTATACTCTACTTACACATTAAAAACATCATAGGAATCATCCAATGGTGGCCGACCCCTCTTCCGCTTTGGTCCTAAATAGGCATCATTTGGTGAAACCGCTGCCACTACCGAACCACCCCCCGTAGCTGTGGTCGATAATATGGGTGTCAGTGTTGGCAACCGGGCATTCATGGCGGTACCATGTTTGGGTGATGGTGTCTTCTGCTCTCTCTGTTCACCTCCATTGGGACTGTGAGATCTTTGCGGATGTGTTGCAGTGGATTCATGGCCATAGTGGTCATAGGGTAACATATCACGGCTACGTGATGTTGTGGGGGAATAGAATTCCGTTTGTGGAGTCGGTGGCGGCGGGCCATCTTCGTCGTCGCGCCATGTCACCTCAGCTAGGCCTTTTATTTTGAGATCATCAGCTGTTTTGAGTAGGGATGCCAAGTTGGCCTAGAAGAAAAAGGGGAAAAGAATTTGTTATCAGCTATTTATTGGAATACCAAAAAGATAATAAAAATTGGATGGGGTTTAATTTTTCGTGCAATTCGTATGAGATATAGGAACTTAAAAAAACGATTTACATTAAATCGGACGAAACTATATATAAGAGCTATATCTAAATCTGAATCGATTTTCATGAAACTTAGCACACATTATTCTAGACCTAATTCAATACGCTGTGCCCAATTTCGACTTTGGTACACCATTTACTAAAAATCGGACGAAAATATATATGGGAGCTATATCAAAATCCGAACCGATTTTCACGAAATTTAATACACATCATTCTATACTTAATTCAGTAGGCTACGTCAAATTTCGTGCAAATCGAAAGATATGTAGGGACTTTGATGCACCATTAACATTAAATCGGACGAAAATATATATGGGAGCTATATCTAAATCTGAACCGATTTTCACGAAATTTAATACACATCATTCTTGACTTAATTTAATACGCTGTGCTAAATTTCGTGCAGATCGAATGATATATAGGGACTTTGGTAGACAATTTACAATAAATCGGACGAATATATATGGGAGCTATATCTAAATCTGAACCGATATTTACGAAACTTAACCCACATCATTTTAGACTTAATTCAGTACTCTATGCCAAATTTCGTGCAAATCGAAAGATATATAGGGAGTTTACTACACCATTTACATTAAATCGGACGAAAATATATATGGGAGCTATATCTAAATATGAACCGATTTCCATGAAACTTAACACACGTCATCTTATATCTAATTCACTACGCTGTGCCAAATTTCGTGAAAATCGAAAGATATATAGAGACTTTGTGCAGAATTTTCCTTAAATCGGGCGAAAATATATATGGGAGCTACATATATATCTGAACCGATTTTCACGAAATTGAACACACATAATTTTAGACTTAATTCTGTAAGCTATGCCAAATTTCGTGCAAATCTAATGATATATAGGGATTTTGGTGCAGCATTTACCTAAAATCGGCCGAAAATATATATGGGAGCTATATCTAAATCGGAACCGATTTCCATGAAATTTAACACACATCATTCTAGACTCAATTCACTACTCTGTGCCAAATTTCGTGTAAATCGAAAGCTATATAGGGACTTTGGTGGCCCATTTACGAATAATATATATGCGAAAATATATATGGGAGCTATATCGAAATCTGAATCGATTTTCTTCAATTTCAATAGGATTCGTCCTTGGGCCGAAGAAGTGAGCTGTGCCAAATTTCATTTAAATCGGATCACAACTGCGACCTGTACTTTGTTTACAATTTAACATCTGCAGACCGACTGACCGACGGACATGCATAAATCGACTCAGAATGTGATTCTATGCATATTCTCAAAAGGAACCAAGTGCCTATCTCGTTTCCTTTTACCTGTCACGAATATATGCAAGAAGACATAATACCCTGAATGGTATTAAAACCATATTTTAAATTATTTTTTTTTTAAATTAAAATATTTTGAAATTATTTTTTTTAATTAAAAAAATATTTTTCCTACTCACATGTTCGACATTAATTTCACCCTTGTACATAAATTCAATCAAGCATTTGATGTCGGCAAATGATATATCCTTCATAATAATGATGGGATCCCGTTCACTGGCATAATTTGTGAGGACCGTATCGAAGAATGTACTGCAGGCGCACAAAACCACCCGATGGGCCCTTATCAGCTGACCCTCACACGCCAAGGTGACATCACAGAAACAGCCACGGTCCAGGAGCTGTGAAAACATTGTCTGTAGATTACTGTGATGGTATTTCCACCGCAAACAATATTGTTGCGGCAACATGTTGGTTGATGGTCGGGAGAGGGGGTTGCAAGGAGGTTAGATGAAGATTTCGAGCAATTTAATTCTGAAAATGAAAGAGAAGAAAAAAATATTAAAAAATAAATAAATATTTTAAATGGACATTTTAGGTAATCCCTTCCTGGGAAATGGCGTTTGACCGTTAATAATGTTTTTGTTGTTGTAATGTTTTTTCTACAAAATTTCAAAAAATATACAATACAATGTCAACCTTGCTCCCATATTTTCTCCCCACCGCATTTTCTTGTTATCACAGACACAGACACACGTCTATGCCCATCACACACATGATCCTTTGCTTCTGTTGAGTGGACGAAATCCTTGTTTCCTTCTTTAATTTGTTTTCTTTTTTGGTACTGCAAAAAGGGCATGCGTTTTTCCCTCATTTTCTTTGGTAATAAAATTGGAAGATTTTTTTTCCTTTTTCTTTTTTTCATTACCTTAAAAGCCAAATGACATTAGTCCAGGGGTTTTCTGGGCATTTTTCTTAGAAAAAGGGGTTTTCTAACATTTTCTTTTTAATTTCAACTTTTATTAAAAAAAAAACAACCTAACTGACCGCTTTCCCCTTAACCGAACTCCCACCCCTTTCCCCATTAAACCCTTTTTATACAAAACTTTATTTATTTTCCATTTTTTTTCAATGACGTTTTTTATTTTTCTTTACCATCTGGTGGTGGGACGAAGGGGGGGGGAGGTTTTCGAAAAATGACACTCAACTCTCTTCCTCTTTTTCGTGTTACCCTCTTTATTTTTTCAGCTGTATGTTCGTCTTTTTTTCTACTATTGCTGCTGCCAACATGAAAATAATAAAAAAAAATGTTTTTCTTTTTTTTTCGCCTTTCAAATGAAAATGGGGGGAAAATTTTGCATCATAAAATTTCAGCATTTTTTTTATATCTGGGATATAAATAAGAAAAAAAAACCCTTTTTTCAGGTCGCAGTTTTATTTTACACTGTTGTTGTTGTTGTTCATGCTTGATTTTTATACGAACAGTTTTTTATTAAGTTTTTCTGTCTTTTTTTTTTTTTTGAATGCCATTTGGAAAAAATATACCCTGAGTTTTTCTCGTTAAAAATATACAAAAATGCGACATAAAAAAATAAATAAATGATAAGCCTTTTTCCATCCTTTAGGTGGAACACACAAAAGAAAAATAAGTGAAAAAAATAACGGAATATAAAAATATTTTTTTTTTCGAATAATGATGAAATATTGGTGGAAACTGTACTTTACGGATTTAATTTTTTTCGAGGTTTTAAAAAATAATTTTCGATGGACTATAAACAGGGGTCTGAATGCAGCAGCAAAGATGCGATCTAATGTAACACGGAAATTTGACGTCGAAAAGCTGCAAACACAACAGGTAGCCGAGGCCTACTACGCTCAACTTACCCACAAAGCAACACTCTTGGGTACCAAAAACCACCATCAAGAAATCCATGGTACGATCAGGAGTGTCGTAATGCAACTGTGTGTAATGCAATGTGCGTATAGGGCAACCCTGCAGACAGTAGCAACACGTAATGTGATGAAGAATTATCGGAAGAAAAGGAGAGAGGAAAACGTGTTTTCAGAAAAGGCTTTGGTGCAGGCACATCCTCTTGTAGAGATGAAGAAGGAAACCTGGTGACAGATACAGAGGATTTGGAAGGAGCATTTTGAAAAGCTTCTGGTATCAAATAGTGGCTGTGAAGAAGATACCCCAAAACCAATAATAGACCAGTAAGGAAAGTAGTAAAGTCCACCACTTTGTGTATATTTTGCAGATGTATCCTAACAAACGTCGCGTTTTTGTGATATATCTATATCTGAACCGATTTCTGGGAAACATGCCAGATACTAATTTATATTACTTCAGTACATTGTGCCAATCGGTCTAGCTATGGATCTTTTCACGAAGCTTAGCAATATCATTCTAGACTTAATTCAGTACCCTATACCAAAATTCGTGCAAATCGAAACATATATAAAGGGTCTTTGGTGCACCAATTACATAAAATCGGACGAATATATATATGGGAGATATATCTAATTCTGAACCGATTTTCACGAAACTTTGCACACATCATTCTAGGCTTAATTCAGTACGCTATGATCAATTTCGTGCAATTCGAATGATTTTTAGAGACTTTGGTGCACCAATTACTTAAAATCGGATGCAAATATATATGGGAGCTGTATCTAAATCTGAACCGATTTTCACGAAACTTTGCATACATCATTCTAGACTTAATTCAGTACGCTATGCCTAAAATTCGTACAAATGAAAAGATTTCCAGGGACTTTGGTGCACCACTTACCTAAAATCGGACGAAACTATATATATAGGAGCTATATCTAAATCTGAACCGATTTTCACGAAACTTTTCACACATCATCCTAGACTTAATTCAGTACCCTATACCAAAAATACAGACGGACATGCGTACATCGACATAATGGGTCGAACATTGAGAGCGGTAACAGCCACCTTTGAACGGATTGAGAAGACCAAGCTGATGGTAAACGTACTGAAGTTAATATAAATTAATTCTGACATGTTTCCCTGATATAGCATAGCTTCCAAATATAATTTCGACCTATTCATGTTAATTGTACACCAAGTAATCAATGCATGTCTGATTGAGATTAAATTTTAAACCGCGAAGCATACCGAATAGGGTGTGTCAAGTTTGCTTGAAATCGATTTACAAAATTTAGCATAGGTTTCAGAATGACATGTGCAGGAATTGATGTTAGTCGGTTTAGATATAGATAAAGATCTCATATTTAAGTTCGTTCAATTGCATGTCAATGTTCCTTCAAAAAGGCGACATCTGTTAGGATACACATGTAGAATATACCCAAAGTTGTGAAAGGGAACTTTCCTTACTGGTTTTATATTTATTTTTTTTTTCGGGGATTTTTAAAAATATTTTTTTGAGAATATTCTTAAAATATTTTTTTCGTGGATTTAATTTTTTTTGATAGACCATCAATAAAAAATATTCCCTTAGTTTAAAAAATATTAAAAAAATATTAAAAATTATTAAATATTAAATTAAAATATTAAAAATATTTTTTAAAAAATCTACGCAAAGGTGTTTCTTGGAAACTTTTATTCATTAAAAATCGTTCTTTAAAAATATCATATGGATTTAAAAAGAAATAATGACTGTCATAAAATGTTAACATCCTTTTTCCTTTACACAAGAAAAAAAAATAATTATTAAAAAAAAAGAAATAAAAAATTAAAAAGAAAAAAAAACGAAAACAAAGACAAAGTAACTGTTCAGCATCCTTAAAACTAACATATAAAAAACCCCAGCATGTCAAAACCCAGGGCATAGAGCTGATAATAAAAACTGAAATAAAACCTAGAAAAATATTAAAAAAAAACAAATCTTTAACATCAAAACAAAAGTAAAAAAATTAAACAAAAACAACAAAAAGTTCGTTGTCGACAACGACAATGCATCATCTCGTCAGCGGAGAAGACCAGAAGAGAAATGTCAGTTCCGTTTAATGTTTTAGTCCTTTCTGTTTTTTTATTATTTTTTCTAGTTTTATTTCTTTTTGTCAGTTTTTATGTATTTTCTTTATTTTACTCCTTTCGATGCGGCCGTATAAAATTTTTCTTCATAACGATTTTTTGATACTTTGGATATTTTTTATTATTTCTTTTTTTGGTTACCTTCGCTTGACAGTTTCCATGTTCTTCATTTCTTTTGGCATTATTTGTTGTTTATACCCTTCACCACACTGTGATACAGGGTATTATGTCTTTGTGCATATGTTTGTAACAGGCAAAAGGAAACGAGATAGACCCATGGTTCCTTTTGAGAATATGCATAGAATCACTTTTTGAGTCGATTTATGCATGTCCGTCGGTCTGTTGGTGTTAAATTGTAAACAAAGTACAGGTCGCATTTAAAAACCGATTTGGATGAAATTTGATACAGCTCATTTGTTTGGCCCAAGGACGAACCCTGTTGAAATTGGGGAAAATCGGTTCAGATTTAGATATACCTCCCATATATATTTTCGGCCGATTTTATGTAAATGGTGCACTAAAGTCCCTATATATCTTTCGATTTGCACGAATTTTGGTATAGCCTACTGAATTAAGTCTAAAAAGGTGTGTGTTAAATTTCGTGAAAATCGGTTCAGATTTAGATATAGCTCCCATATATATTTTCGTCCGATTTTAAGTAAATGGTGTACCAAAGTCCTTATATATCTATCGAGTTGCACGAAATTTGGCACAGCGTAATGAATTAGGTCTAGAATGATGTGTGTTAAGTTTCCTGAAAATCGGTTCAGATTTAGATATACCTCCCATATATATTTTCGTCCGATTTAATGTAAATGGTGCACCAAAGTCCCTATATATCCTTAGATTTGCACGAAATTTGGAACAGCGTAATGAATTAGGTGTAGAAGTTTTCTGAAATCGGTTCAGCTATATCTAAAGCTCCCATATATATTTTCGTCCGATTTAAGGTAAATGATGCACCAAGGTCCCTATAAATCTTTCGATTTGCACGAAATTTGGCATAGCGTACTGAATAAAGTCCATTATGATGTGTGCTAAGTTTCGTGAAAATCGGTTCAGATTTAGATATAGCTCCCATATATATTTTCGTCCGATTTAATGTATATAGTGCCCGAAAGTCCCTATATATCTTTCGAATTACACGAAATTTGGCGTAGCGTACTGAATCAAGTCTAGAATAATGTTTGCTCAGTTTTGTGAAAATCGGTTCAGATTTAGATATGCCTCCCATATATATTTTCGTCCGATTTTATGTAAATGGTGCACTAAAGTCCCTATATATAAATCGATTTGCACGAAATTTGGCACTTAATTGAGTCTGGAATGATGTATGCTAAGATTGGTGAAAATCGGTTCAGATTTAGATATAGCACCCATATATATTTTCGTCCGATTTTATGTATATGGAGTACTAAAGTCCCTATATATCGTAAATGGTGCACCAAAGTCCTCATATATCGTTCGATTTGCACGAAATTTGGCACAGCGCACTTTATTGAGTCTATCTCCCATATATATTTTCCCCCCATTTAATGTAATTGGTGCACCAAGCCCCCATAAATTTTCCGATTGGCACGAAGTTTAGCAAAACGTGTTTAGTTTTGAAAAAATCTAAAGATGATTTGTCTGTTCTATCTACAGGATATTGTGTATATTAGCGCCTTTTGTATGTACCCACAGTGGTGAAGGGTATCATATAATCGGCCCCGTCCGACTTTTGAACTTTCCTTGCGAGTTTTTTTTATTTTTTAATGTTGGCATTTTTTTTTTATTTTTTGCAACAGACTATGCCTGCCAACCGCTCGGTAGTTTTTCATTGGAAAAATTAAAAAAGGAGGAATATAAAAATTATTTCAATTATTGGGCCGCCATGATGATATGGATGATGTGTAGAGAGTAGTAGGGCGTTAGTTAACAGGTTAAGGGGCTTAAATAATGAATTTTTTCAAAGGCCCTCAATGCGTAGATTTTTGAGAGATTATTTTTTTAAAGGCCAACAAGACGTAGATTTGTTAATAATTTTTAAGGATCCAACGAAGGGTAGATTTTTTTAAAGAATACTTTTTTACGGGCCCAGCAAGAGGTAGATTTTTTTAAGAATGATTTTTCAAACTCCAAAAAGGCGTGGATTTTCTATAGAATATTTTTTCAGGGACTATACTTTTTTTAAAGACTGTCTATAGTTGTGGATTTTTTAAAGGTTTTTTAAAAATATTTTTTTTAAAGGTTATCTATAGTCGTTGACTATCTATAAGCGTGGATTTTTTAAAAATATTTTTTTGAAGACTATCTATAGGTTATTGGTTTAGCAAGGCATTGCATTGATAAAGAATAATTTTCCAAGGGTCCAATAAGACGTAGATTTACCCTTTGCCAACTATCACTCATCCTCCCCGTAGCACTCTATATAAAATTCAAATAATTTGTGTCCTTTTTATATGGGAAGTTTAATGCAACACACACAGACATTCTACTACAGTATAACCAACAGGAGCTGAATCTGTGGATGTGGCTTCCTTGTATCAGCAACAGCATAAAAACGCTCCTTTTGCAGGTGTACTATAATTAAACAGAACACAGAGAGCATAAAAAAACAAGAAACAACAAAAAATTGGTAACACAAAAAAAAAACGCTTATAAAAAACCGTACCCTTTTGTTAATATCCTTTGCCATGATGGCAGAAAGAAAGCAAAACAAAAACAACAAGAACAAAAAACTTCATAAAAATGTTAAAATTTTTATGTTTCTCTTTCGGGGGATTTTTTATATTGCTGTTTTTTCTGTGATGTTGTTGTTGTTGCTGTTATTATTATATACAACAAAATAACATACACACATACATACGTATGTATATAAATATGTAGCATTTAGTAAAAAAAAACTCGAAGCATATAATAATGTCATTGCTTGCAGGTCCTTCGCCCATATAATAAAACAAGGACTCTGTTTTTTTTTCGTTCTCTGCTGCAGCAACGATGATGAAGGAAGAATAAATGAATGGCACAAAAAAAAACGACAACACAAACACACGCATATAAAAAAACGACGAATGAACAGGACAAAAAAAAATACAACAAAAAACAGCGCAGCGAACAGAAATGAAACATTAAAATAAATTCAAAATAATTTGCAAAAAAAAAAATTATACAAAAAAACTTAATGCAACAGGGTTGCCAGGGTTGTGTTGATTAGAAAAAAATAAGGAACCAACATTACGAGTGGATTTTTTTAATATTTTAAACCAATATTTATAGGCGTGCATATTTTAAAAATATTTTTTTACATAAAATCAAAGAAAAATATATATGGGAGCTACATCTAAATTTGAACCGATTTTCACGAAACTTGGCATACATCATTCTAGACTCAATTCATTACGCTATGCAAATTTCGTGGAAATCGAAAGATATATAGAAACTTTGGTGAACCATTTACATTAAATCGGTCGAAAATATATATGGGAGCTATATCTCAATGTGAACCGATGTTCACGAAACTTAACACACATCATTGTAGACCTAATTCATTACGCTAAGCCAAATTTAGTGCAAATCAAAAAATATATAGGGACTTTTGTGAACCATTTACATTAAGTCGGTCGAAAATATATATGGGAGCTATATCTAAATCTTAACCGATTTTCACGAAACTTAACACACATCATTCTAGACTAATGTCAGTACGCTATGCCAAATTTCGTGCATATCGAAAGATATTTAGGGACTTTGGAGCATCATTTACCTTAAATCGGACGAAAATATATGTGGGAGCTATATCTAAATCTGATCCGATTTTCACGAAACTTAACACACATCTTTCTAGACTCAAGTCAGTACGCCATGCCAAATTTCGTGGAAATCGAACGATATATAGGGACTTTGGAGCACTATTTACATGAAATCGGTCAAACATATATATGGGAGCTATATCTAAATCTGAATTGATTTTCAGGAAAATTTATACAAAACATTCTAGTCTCAATTCAGTACGCTATGCCAAATTTCGTGCAAACTGAAGGATATATAGGGGCTTTGGTGCCCCATTTACCTTAAATCATACGAAAATATATATAGGATCTGTATCTAAATCTGAACCGATCTTCAAGAAAATTTATACACATCATTCTAGTCTCGATTCAGTACGTTATGCCAAATTTCGTGCAAATCGAAAGATGTTTACGGACTTTGGTAGACAATTTGCATTAAATCGGACGAAAAAATATATGGGAGCTATATCTAAATCTGAACCGATTTTGCCCAATTTCAATATGGTTTGTCCTTGGGCCTAATAAAGTAGCTGTGCCAATTTTCATCCAATTCGGATCATAAATGCGACCTTTACTTTGTGTATATTTTAATATGGACAGACGGACAGGCGGACGTGAAAGTGATTCTATGCATATTCTCAAAAGGAACCATGTGTCTATGTCGTTTCCTTTTGCCTGTTACAAACATATGCCCAAAGACATAATACCCTGTACAACAGTGTGGTGAAGGGTATAATGAGAAACCTGAACTCTACAAAAACACACAGCTATAAAATGAAAAAAATTGCCTTGCTTAACCGTAGCAAAACAACAACGACAACAAAAATATTGTCCCTCTTTTTGTCAGGATGTTTTTCCTTTTTTTCTTCCTCCATCTTTCGTTCATACTCATCCGCATCCTTATCCGCTGGAATTGCAATTTGCCTGAATAGGTTGATGAACGCTGAACGAACGAGCAAAAGGAGAGAAAAAAAAAACAAAAACATGGAACTCCTGGTTGTTTGAAGTTGTTGTTTTTTTCGCGAAACAAAAATTTTGAAAAGCAAAAAAACTGAAAAGGAGAACAAAAAAGCGGTTAAATTTGAACAGCAGCCATAAGAGGGGCCCACGAAAAAAAAAAATTATATTGGCAAAGTTATTTTCCACGTTCAGATTTTTTTATTTATTTTAATAATGTGCTACCCCGTTTTTTTGGTTGCCTGGAATTGCGGATCCAGTTTTTTTCAGTTTTTTTATTTTTAATTTAAGGGGAAACATTAATGCCTACTTTTTTCGCCGAGCTTTGGATTCACGGTAAATAACAAGTGAACAAGTGGTGGGGGTGGTGGAATTTGGTTGGATGTTAACATAAATTAAAAACATATGTATGTGTATTTGTTGTGTGACTCTGTGTGTGTGTTAATAACATGCATATGTGTGTGGGTGAATGTAAAATATGTGGGATATTTCGTTGTAATTTTTTTAAAGACCACCAATAGCCGTGGGCTTTTAAAAAAAATATTTTAAAGACCACCAATAGTGGGTACTTTTATAAAAATATAGGTGTGATTTTTTTTAAAAATATTTTTTCATAAACCACGAACATAGGCATGGAATACCGCATGTATCTCCCTTATATTTATTGCAAACACTTTTTTCTAGCTACAAAAAATATCAAAAAATAAAAACGAATTTATTGACGTTGTGTTTTTTTAAAGGAATGGGCATTTTTTAGGATAATGTCATGGGAATGGCTTTCTTTCGCTTCTTTTAATTTTCATATTTTTTATTCTCTGTAGGTCGTTAGCCATTGTATGTATGTGTGTGCCACATACCTATACAATACATACAAATATGAAATAAGTATATAATATTTTTTATACAATAAAAATATAAATAACCAGTAAGAAAAGTAGTAAAGTCGGACGGAGCCGACTATATGATACCCTTCACCACTTTGGGTATATTCATATACGCTATGCCAAATTTCGTGCAAATCGAAGGATATATAGAGACTTTGTTGCATTATTTAGGTAAAATCGGACGAAAATATATATGAGAACTATATCTAAATCTGAACCGATTTTCACGAAACTTAGCACACATCATTCTCGACTAGGTACATAATTTACATTAAATCCGAAAATATATATGAGAGCTATATCTAAATCTGAATCGATTTTCATGAAATTTAATACACATCATTCTCGACTTAATTCAGTACGCTATGCCAAATTTCGTACAATTCAAAGGATCCATTTACCTTAAATCGGAAGAAAATATATATGGGAGCTATATCTAAATCTGAACAGATTTTCTCGAAATTTTACGCACATCATTCTAGACTCAATTCAGTACGCTATGCCAAATTTCGTGCAAATCGAAGGATATATAGGGTCTTTGTAGCACCATTTACTTAAAATCGGACGAAATTATATATGGGAGCTATACCTAAATTTGAACCGATTTTCACGAAATTTAATACACATTATTCTCGACTTAATTCAGTACGCTATGCCAAATTTCGTGCAAATCGAAGGAAATATATGGTCTTTGGTACATTATTTACGTAAAATCGGACGAAAATATATATATGGGAGCTATACCTAAATCTGAATCGATTTTCATGAAATTTAATACACATCATTCTCGACTTAATTCAGTACGCTATGCCAAATTTCGTACAATTCAAAGGATATTTAGGAATTTTGGGGCACCATTTACGTAAAATCGGACAAAAATATATATGGGAGCTATATCTAAATCTGAACCGATTTTCACGAAACTTAGCACACATCATTCTCGACTTAATTCAGTGCGCTATACCAATATTCGAGAAAATCGAAAGATATATAGGGACTCTAGTGCTCCATTTACCTTATATCGGACGAAAATATATATGGGAGCTATATCTAAATCTGAACAGATTTTCCCCAATTTCAATAGGGTTCGTCATTGGGCCAAATAAGTGAGCTGTGTCAAATTTCATCCAAATCGGATCATAAATGCGAACTGTACTTTGCTTACAATATAACATGGACATACAGACGGATGGACGGACAGACATGCATAAATCGACTTAGAAAGTGATTCTATGCATATTCTCAAAAGGAACCATGTGTTTATCTCGTTACAAACATATGCACAAATACATAATACCCTGTTCCACAGTGTGGTGAAGGGTATACAAATATATAGGGACTCACACGCACGCACACATACATGCATATTTATAAATAAATTGTATAAATATGATTTTTTTTTATAAAACAAAAATATGTTTCATTCTTCTTTATTTGCCAATGGCTTTGGATTTCGAATTAAATTTGTGAAAAAAAATAAAACAACAAAATGAAATTAATTAAAAATATATAAAAATAAATTCTTAAACATCATAAATTGGAAAAATATGTTCGTTGGTATTAAACGAAATTTTTGGAATTCGAAAAATAATAAATACAAATTAAATGTGGATTTCTTTAAATAATATTTTTTTCAAGGATCAGCAAGGCGTAGATTTTTTAAAGAATATTTTTTCAAGGATCAACAAGGCGTAGATTTTTCAAAGAATATTTTTTCAAGGATCAACAAGGCGTAGATTTTTTAAAGAATATTTTTTCAAGGATCAACAAGGCGTAGATTTTTTAAAGAATAGCGCAGATTGTTTTAAGGTCACCAGTTTCTATGATTCTTGGATTCTTCTCGAAGTTGCCATTATTTACACACACACCACAAACATATATTAACACACACCACATACATATATATTAACACACACATATATATGTACATATATATTTTTCAGAAAAAAACGTTTCTTAATAAAAATTCCCCGTCATGACAGATTTATAGTATTTTTTCCTGTTGCGTTAAAAATTAACAAAAAAGGGATTTCGAAGAAAAAAACAGAATCCTTAACGGAAAATACTTAACGAAAAATATTTCCATTCTCATTAAAGGGATGTTTGTCTGTCTGCCTCTCGGCCTGTCTATCTCTTTTGCCTTCACTTCAACAAAAAAAAATCATTCCACGTTTATGGAATTTTTGAAATGATGCCAAAGTTAAAAAAAAAAATACCACAAATGAAACCCCGAAAAAATGTTTTAATACTCCAAACAAAATGAAATATTTTCAAAATGCAGCAACAAAAAGGAAAATGAAAATTCCATGAAAAAAGGTATTACAGTGGGGTGTGATTAAAATGATTAAAAAGGGGTATTCGAATTTAAAAATTTTGTACAATACTTTACTTAAAAAATCCATGTTCATGAGACTATATGTTGCCTATGAACATGTCTTTTAAAACCCCCAGCTATGAGGTTCATTAGGGCCTTTAAATGCCCTTAACATTTCTTTAAAAATTCTATATGATTATATGTCTTCTGAAAACTTCTTTAAAAATCCTCAACTAAGACCCTTGATTTTTTAAAGAATATTTTTAAGACCCACCAAGGCGTAGATTTTTTAAAGAATATGAAAATAAAACTGTCATTAAAAATTCAAGCCTGTGATGGTCGGTATGGTCTTTAGAAATGAGGTTTAAAAAATCTAAAAGGCTCTCTTTGGCCTTAAATATTTTTTTTAAATCTCCACCTATATGGAGCCTTATAGGTGGAGATTTAAAAAAATATTTAAGGTCTTTAAAAATTATCTTCTTCTCAATTGCAATTATCTGGAGCTATCTATTTAAATCTTTTGCCAAAATCACAGAGGTAAAATACCCTCCCCATTTCCCCAGTAAAAAATGGAAAACAAAAAAAAAAATAAATGAAAATATTTTCTCAAACAATAAAAAGGCATGTCCCTTTTTAAACCTAAAAACAGACACAAAGCAAAAAACAAACACTCTACCATCACCACCACCCTTCAACTCACACACATACATCCACCCACAAACACTTGTATGGGAAATGAACATAACAACCCATAAGATTTAGCCCAATTTTTTAAGCTTTTGTGAAGTGAAAGAAAAAAAAAACAGAAATTCTGTGAAATATTTTTCTTCCCTTTAAAAAGGCGGAAAAGAGGGTGGAAGGGAAGGATCGTATTTGAATGTGGGGGGGGAAATGGAGGATGTTATTTGGTTGGGGTTTGTAAGTAGGATATTCTTTTTCTGCACAAATAACAAATTATTTTCACATCCCGTAGCAAAAAAACAAAAAATGTAAAAATAAATAAAAATAAAAAATATAATATTTATGGCCTAAAGTAAATAAAAATGTGGCCAATGTGGCGTTTTTTTGCGTTTATAAAGTCTCCTTTAAAATGTATTTAAAATCCTCACCTAAGATGCTCTCGATGACATTTAAAAATGAGTCTCAACATGGCTTTTAAAATGTCTTTAAAATATCCACGCTCTGAGGCTCTAAATGAGCTTTAACTAGTGAAAAAACGTTAAGTTCATAGATGATTACATAGATAGGAATTAGCGAATATTTGGGGTTATCATCAGGACTATACCTAATTAATCCGAATCGACCCAAATATATATATATATATATTTTTTTTTTGGGAAATACTTCATAGGTCATTTATGTAGGACCTAGGGATTATGTGTGTGTTGTTGTGCGTGTGACCATATGGTAACATTGGGCTGATTCGGTTTAATGACCGAAATAGATCAATTTCAAATCCAATATTTTAGTTTCGTATCTCAATTCATTCCTTCAGGAGGTATCATTGTATGGGGGAGATGCCTAAATACTGGCCGATATATTTCATCATCTTCAGGTTCGAGTTGTTTTTTATCTCGATATCCTTAGATGGCGAAATGATTACAACATATGGCTAAATCGTCTTAGAACTCTATACATTGTAGAGTAAAAACTGATTGTTAATTTTTGGTAAGGAGATTTTTTACCATATACGACAACAAAATACCAAATTACAGCGAATTCGGTTGAAAAATTTACTCTATGTGCCTTTGTGTAGCCTTTGAGAATTTATACAAAAATCAACACCTATGAGTCACTATATGGCCTTTGAAAATTTCTTAAAAAATCCTTATCGGGGAGACTCTATATGGCCTTCGAAAATTTTAGTAAAAAGCTCTATATGAACTAGGCTCTATATGAACTCTCTCTTTTTTCATCTGCATCCATATCGGTACAACCTTAAACAATTTCTTTAAAAACCCCATGATATGGTCTTTGAACATTTGTTTAAAAATCCCCACCAATGAAGTTCTATATGGTCTTTGCGAATTTCTTCAAAAATCCTCACCTATGAGGCTCTATATGGCCTTTGAGAATTTCTTCAAAATTGCCATCTTATGAAGTTCTATATGACCTTGAAAATTCCATCGCAAATACCCACCTATGAGGCTCTATATGGCCTCTGAGAATTTTTTTTTTAAATTTCCACCTATGAGGTTCTGTATGGCCTTCGAAACTGTCAGTAAAAATTCACACCATCTACACCCATCTCTGTATGACCTAAAAAATTCTTTAAAAATCCCCACCTATGAGACTCTATATGGCCTTTAATATTTTTTGTCAAAATTCCTTGCCTATGAGGCTCTATATGGCCTTCGAAACTTTCCGTAAAAATCCACACCTATAAGGCTCTATATGATCTTTAAAGAGAGAGATGAGATTTTTAAAGAATTTTTTAAGGTAATACAGAGGTGGAAGCAGATTGACAAAGATCTGCTTCCACCTCTGTATGACCTTAAAAAATTCTTTAAAAATCTCCATCTATGAGGCTTGATATGGTCTTTGAAATTTTCTTTAAAAAATCCCCACCTATGAAGTTCTATATGGTCTTTGAAAATGTCTTTAAAATATTCACGCCTCTGAAGCTCAAATGGTATTTGAAAATCGTTTTTAAAATCGCCACCTATGAGGCTCTATATGATATTTAAAAATGTATTTAAAATCCAATCGTATGAGGCTCTATATGGCCTTTGAAAATTTCTTCAAAAATACCTACTTATGATGCTCCATATGGCCTTCGAAACATTCAGTAAAAATCCACACCTATGAGGCTCTAAATGAACTCTCTCTTTGTTCATCTGCATCCATCTTTGTATGACCTTAAACAATTCCTTTAAAAATCCCCATATATGAGGCTCGATATGGCCTTTGATAATTACTTTAAAAATCTCCACCTATAAAGCTATATATGACCTTGAAAATTCCTTCAAAAATACCCTATGAATCCACCTATGAAGCCATATCAATCCAACTATGAGGCTTGATATTGCCTTTGAAAATGTATTTAAAATATCCAAGCCTCTGAGGCTAAAAATTCTCTTAAAAATTTAATTTTAAAATCGTCTTAAATTTAAAATCTGAGGCTCTATATGAACTCTATATTTGTCCTTATGCTTCCGTCTCTGTATGACCTTAAAAAAAATTCTTTAAAAATCCCCAACTGTGAGGCTCAATATGGCATTTGATAATTCCTTTAAAAATCTCCACCTATAAAGTCCTATAAGATCTTGAAAATTCTAAAAAAAAATTCCCACCTATGAAGCTTGATATGGCTTTGAAAAGTTCTTTAAAAATCCCCACTTATGAAGCTCTGTATGACCTTAAAAAACCTATGAGGCTCTATATGGCCTTTGAAATTTTCTTCAAAAATCCTATCTATGAGGCTCCATGTGACCTCCCTCTTCCACCGTTTCTATCCATCTCTGTATGACCTTTAAAATTTTCTTCAAAAATGTCCACTTATGAGGCACTATATGATCATCTACAAATTGTCTGAAAGGCCCCGCATATGTGGCTCTATAATGCATTTGAAAATTTCTTCAAAAATCCAGTTTGAAAGTTTCTCTAAAAATCCATTGTTATGTCTTTTGCAAATTTCTTCAAAAATCCGCGCATAAGAGGCCCAACACTGTCTTTGAAAGGTTTTTTAACCGACGTCTAGGAGGCTCTATAACGCTTTCTAAAAATCCTTACATATGAGGCTCATCCTCACCTATGAGAATTCGTTCAAAAATCTCTCTTCTATGAGGTTTTATATGGCCTTCCGAACTTTTAGTAAAAATCCAAACCTATGAATCCTTATATAACCTCTTACTCCATCCATCTATCACCACCCTCAAACTGAAGATACAACTATTTCATCACTGTCCCTTCTATGAACCAGGCGAACAGGGGCAACAGAAAGATAAGTTATTTCAGGGATTCTTAATTTTTTTGTATTTCGAAGTCTATTTTCCAGCAAATAATAAAAAATAACAAAAAAAGAAGAAAACAACAATTCCGTTCATCATGGCAAACATAAATCCTGGAAAGGATCCACACTCAATGAAAAATAAAAGGAAAAAAAAACAAAATTAATAAAAAATCCTCTTGAGGGTGGTGGGTGGTTGGGTTACCCGAATGGCAAGATGCCAATCCATTTTTGTGGGTAGGTGGTTGTAAGTAGGGGATGGCCTTTTTTCGTTTTTTTTTTTTTTTGTGAATAAAAATATTTTTTCTTTCTCTGTTATAAAAATGAAAAAGAAAAAAATGTTACCCATTATAACAATATGTCCATGGAGGGAGGATAAGGTGTGCGGAAAATTATTAAAGCACAATATAAAATTGCAAACCAAAAGAAAGGCAGGTTTTTTTTAGGAAATATTTACAGGACGAAATTATTTCACATTTTCCCAATATACTTTTCGCTATAATTTTATGCCGTTGGATTTTTAAAGTCTTACAAAAATGGGGACGATTTCGAATGATTTAACACAGTCAGATGTTTAAGGGGCTTTTAAAATATTTTTTAAAAAATACGCGCCCATTTCGGTGGTCTATGAAAAAAATGTTTTTGAAAATCCACGCCATAGACCACCAATAGTCTATGAAGAAATAGTTTTTTTTTTAAATCCACGACTATTGGTGGTCTCTAAAAAATACTTTTAAAAAATCCCCACCTATTGCTGGTCTGTAAAAAATATTTTTTTAAAAGTCCACGCCTATTGGTGGTCTATAAAAAATCCACGCCTATTGGTGGTCCACGAAAAAAATATTTTTATGAACTCCACATTTGTAGGGTATTTTTCGTTCGTATTCAAATGGGTACTGAATTTTTTTTTTTATTATTTTCCTTTGTGTCGTATTTTTTCTGTCCTGTTGCTCAGTGCCATATTCCCCGGCAACAGTGTGGGTAGGTATGTGTGTGCGTGAATTATGCCTTTTTGAGTGTATGTGTGTTATTTTTAGTGTATTTTCCATTTTCCCATTTTATTTGGAATTTTTCATTTTCTGCTTTTTCTCATTTTGCTTTAAGATATTTCTGTTGAATCGTTTTTTTGCACCTTCATACACTTTTTTTATAAAGGAAATATTAAAAAAAAAACGAAAACAGGAGGAATTTATTTTTACTCTTCCTTTATACTGTTCGTCAACGTTTTTTATTGTGATTTTATCCTTTTTTCGAAATATCGATTTTTATCTTGCTATGTGTTTCGCCTCCATTATCATTGGAATTTTTTCAAGTGACAAGAATAATGTACTTTGAGAATTGGTAGTTGATGAAAATTAATTTTTAAAAAATTCACGTCTTTGATAGTTTACGAAAATTAATTTTTAAACCAGTAAGGAAAGTAGTAAAGTCGGACTGGGCCGACTATATGATACCCTTCACCATTTTGGGTATATTCTACATATGTATCCTAACAGACGTCGCTTTTTTGTTATATATCTATATCTGAACCGATTTCAGGGAAACTTGCCAGAGACTACTTTATATTACTTCAGTACGTTGAGTCAATCGGCCAAGCTATGGATCTTTTCACGAAGCTTAGCAACATCATTCTAGTCTTAATTCAGTACCCTTTATCAAAATTCGTGCAAATCGAAAGATATATAGGGACAATGATAAACCATTTACCTTAAATCGAATCACGAAACTTTGCACACATCATTCTAGACTTAATTTAGTACTTTGTGCCAAATTTCGTGCAAATCGAAATACATATAGGGACTTTGGTGCACCATTTACATAAAATCGGACGAAGAGATATATGGGAGCTATATCTAAATCTGAACCGATTTCCACGAATCTTTGCACACATCATTATAGACTTAATTCAGTACGCTATATCAAAATACGTGCAAATGAAATAATTTCCAGGGAATTTAATGGACTATTTACCCTATATCGGCCCAAAATAAATATGGGAGCTATATCTAAATCTGAACCGATTTCCACGAATCTTTGCACACACCATTCTAGACCCAATTCATTACGCTGTGCCAAATTTCGGGCAAATCGAAGCATTTTTGGGGACTTTGGTGCACCATTTACCTAAAATCGGGCGAAACTATATGTGGGAGCTATATCTAAATCTGAACCGATTTTCACGAAACTTTGCACACATCATTTTAGACCTAATTCAATACGCTGTGCCAAATTTCGTGCAAATCGAAAGATATATAGGGACCATTTACCTCAAATCGGACGAAACTATATATAGAAGCTATTTCTAAATTTGAACCGATTTTCACGAAACTTTGCACAAATCATTCTAGACTTAATTCAGTACGCTATGTCAAATTTCGTGCAAATCGAAAGATATGTAGGGGCTTTGGTACATCAATTACATAAAATCGGACGAAAACATATATAGGAGCTATATCTAAATCTGAACCGATTTCCCCCAATTTCTATAGGGTTCGTCCTTGTACCAAATTTCATCCAAATCGGATTATAAATGCGACCTGTACTTTGTTTACAATTTAACGTCGACAGACAGACGGACGGACATGCATAAATCGACTCCGAAAGTGATTCTATGCATATTCTCAAAAGGAACCATGTGCCTATCTCGTTTCCTTTTGCCTGTTACAAACATATGCACAAAGACATAATACCCTGTACCACAATGTGGTGAAGGGTATAAAAAATCCCCGCCTTTGGTAATTGATTAAAAATATTTAAACCCTACACAACTGTCAGGGTATTATAGCTTTGTGCAGCTCCATTGGTTTGTAACGCCGCGAATTAATGGTCCTAGACCCACCTTTAAATATACCGATCATCATATCTCGACTAGCTGAGTCGATCTAGACATGTGTGTCCGTCCGTCCGTCTGTCCATTATAATTTGCAAACACGATACAGGCCACAGTTATGGACCACTCTTCACGAAATTTTGCATATAGGATGGGTTCGGCCCAATGAAGACCCCTATTGTTTTTGGCAAAGATCGGTTAATATATTTGGGATGAATCAGGTAATAATTTTGGGATGAAGTGGACCGAAAATTTATTTTTTTTTGTTTTTTTTCGAGTCGATCTATAGGTCACAATTGAAAGCCGAACATCACAACACAACTCACGGTGAATTGGATCTGGACAAGTAATTAAAAAGTATTATTCGAAAAATATGTCAGTGTAAAGAAGAGGTGCGGTTGACCTCTAATCGGGCCATCACGAAATATTGTCCAGGCTCGGAATAAAAATCCGCAGAAAGTTAGAATATCCTGGTGATTGTGTAGGGTATCATATGGCCGGTCGCGTCCGACTATACTGCTCCGCTCACTTTTTTTAAATATATTGCCAACTATTTGGAGTTTTTAAACAATATTTTTCTCAGTGTATTAAGAATTTTTTATTTCCTCTGCAAAAAATGTGAAAGGTTTTCTCATTAAAAAATGTCCGGGTCCTTTTCATTCCGTCAGATTTTTGTCCTTTTTCGTCACACCATGGAAGGGTAGGAAACACAATATATATTCATAATAATAAAAAAATGGTCTATATATTTAAAAAGTTAATGTATATAAAGGCTATGTAATGCAGAAAAAAAAATCCTCAAGGCTTATGTACTTTTTTTTCATATGAAAAACAAGCAAACACACAATCAAACATACATATATCAGTATGTATGTATGGAAATCCAAAAAGAGGACCCAACATCATCTCCTTCCCACCCAGGGACCAACATTTAAAAAAGGTTCACCCATAAAAAAAACGGGAAAAAATAATTTACAATTCCTGAGGTATAATTTATATAAAATATTTATTCTGGGAATTTGTATCAACCTCCACCACCCACCCACCCTCTCTCTCACTCTCTCTCTCTCTCTCTCTTCTTCACCATCCTTCAGTATTTGCATTAAAATTAAAATTTCTGTCGCAAAGAAAAATATAAATAAAAAACACACAGAAATGTATATTTATACATCAAGGTGTATGTATGTATGTTTGTATATAAAAATTAATATTTATGCAGTTTATAAAAAAAAATCGGAAAAACCAGAAACAACAACAGTAGAGCCAATATTGTTGAAGGATATGAAATTTTATTTTAAATTGTAAATGCAACAAAAATTAAAGAAAAAACTTTAATAAAAAAATATATAATACCCAATTGCATATTCATGTATGTGTGTGCAGGTTACACATACATATGCACATATTTAATTTTGATGAAATCCATTTGAGGAGGGTATTCTGGAATTTTAATTTATTTTGTTAAGGTGGAATAGGCAAAGGTGGTGAAGGTGGTTATTCGGAGGGCATGGATTTTGGATCAAAAAATAATTTTCATCAATTACCAAAGTTGCAGATTTCTTAAAAATTAATTTTCATCAATTAACCAAGGCGTGGATTTAAAAAAAAATATTTTTCAATTGTTTCCGCTTCCATTATTATACCCTCCACCATAGTATGGAGAGTATATTAATTTTGTTTTTCCGTTTGTAACTCATCGAAGTAATCATTTCCGACCCTATAAAGTATATATTCTTGATCAGCGTAAAATTCTATGACGATATAGCCATGTCCGTCCGTCCGTCTGTTGTAATCACTCTAGCCTCTAAACGAATTGAGATAGATCGGCAAAATTTAGCATAGATTAGTCTTTTGTCTCCAGGCAGGTCAAGTTCGAAGATGGGTTTTATCGGTCCACGTTTGGGCATAGCTCCCATATAAGGGTTAACCCCTTAATTTCTGTATTATGGGGTTCTTGAGCGCGTTTTTCAACCGAATTCGCTTAAATTCGGTACCTTGGGTTCTTATTGGGTACCAAATAAAGTTATAAAAGTTATAAATATAGGTAAATTTTCGGCTAGCCACCATATAAGGGTAACCCCAAATGTCGGTATTTTGAGTTTCTTGAGCGCGCTTTCAACCGAATTCGCTGAAATTTAGTATTTTGCAGTCGTATATGGTAACAAATCTTCATACGAAAAATTATTAATATTCACCCCCTATTAGGAGTAGTCTCCATATAACCCTCTTTTTATACCCTTCACCACACTGTGCAACAGGGTATTATGTCTTTGTGCATATGTTTGTAATAGGCAAAAGGAAACGACATAGACACGTGAAAATATACATAGAACCACTTTTTATGTCGGTTTATGCATGTCCGTCCGTCTGCCCGTCTGTCCATGTTAAATTGTAAACAAAGTACAGGTCTCATTTTTTATTAGAATTGGATGAAATTTGGCACAGCTCATTTATTTGGCCCAAGGATGAACCCTATAGAAATTGGAAAAAATCGGTTCAGATTAAGATATAGCTCCCATATATATTTTCGTCCGATTTTATGTAAATGGTGCCTCAAAGTCCCTATATATCATTCGATTGGCACGAAATTTGGCATAGCGTAATGAATTGAGTCTAGAATGATGAGTGGTAAGTTTTGGAAAAATCGGATCAGATTTCGATATAGCTTCCGATTTAATGTAAATGACATACCAAAGTCCCTTCATATCCTTCGATTTGCACGAAATTTGGCATAGCGTAATGAATTGAGCCTAGAATGATGTGTGCTAAGTTTCGCGAAAATCGGTTCAGATTTCGATATAGCTTCCATATATATTTTCGTCCGATTTTATGTAAATGGTGTACCAAAGTCACTATATATCCTTCGATTTGCACTAAATTTCGGATAGCGTATTGAATGAAGTCTGGTATGATGAGTGCTAAGTTTCGTGAAAATCGGTTCAGATTTAGATATAGCTCCCATATATATTTTCGCCGATTTTAGGTAAATGGTGCCTCAAAGTCCCTATATATCTTTCGATATGGACGAAATTTGGCACAGCATATTGAATTAAGTCTGGAATGATGTGTGTTAAATTTTGTGAAAAACGGCTCAGATTTAGATATAACTCCCATATATATTTTCGTCCGATTTTAGGTAAATGGTGCGCCTAAGTCCCTAAATATCTTTCGATATGCACGAAATTTGGTACAGCGTACTAAATTGGGTCTAGAATGATGTGAGTGAAATATTTTGAAAATCGGTTCAGTTTTAGATATAGCTCCCATATATATTATCGTCCGATTTTAGGTAAAAAGTGCACCAAAGTCCCTATATATCATTCGTTTTGCACTAAATTTGGTACAGCGTACTAAATTGGGTCTAGAACGATGTGTGTGAAATTTCCTGAAAATCGGTTCAGATTTCGATATAGCTCCCATATATTTTTTCGACGATTTTAGGGAAATAATGCACAAAAGTCCCTTCATATCCTTCGATTTCCACGAAATTTGGCACGGCGTACTGTATTAAGTCTAGAATAATGTGTAGTTAGAAAAATTGGTTCAGATTTCGATATAGCTCCCACATATACATATATATTCATCCGATTTTACATATGTGGTGCTCCAAACTGATTGAAATTAAATTTTTAACACAGAATAGTGTGTATAAATTTAGCCATAAATCGTTTTCCTTAAATTTGTCCCGTGGTCTGAATCTGTCCGAATGATGTTAAATGTATCATAGGTTGTAGAAAGACATACGTATGTTTGTTTGAGGGTACATTGACATGCAATTGTAAGGATACATATGTAGAATATACCTAAAGTGGTGAAGGGTATCATATAGTCGGCCCAGTCTGAATTTACTACTTTCCTTACTGGTTCATATTAAAATAGTTATCTGCTTTCTTAGCTTTTGGTACTAAGACTCTGTTGTAAGTATTTCACCTGCAGAGGATATCGAGAACGTTGAACTATAGTCCACATACCGATTTCGGTATTTTTAATATATTTAACGTAAAGAAATGTATTCTGATGCAAAAACATTAGTTTCGAAATAGGGATATCAGTTCTCAATTAGGCATTGCACCTCATATAATGATATCTACAAATGTTCGGTAATTCCACCAAACCCCCCGAAATAAAACCTGTGTATATAACCCTTACATAACTTTGGTCTCTTAATTGCAGTATTTTGAGGATGTTCCATCGTCAATATCGGTCCACTTTCAGGGATTTTTAGAAAAATATATATTAAAAATGGGTAGGGTAAATACCCAAAAGTGGATGAGAGTATTTTCTATGATAGTATCTGTTAGCATACCTATGGTGGAGGGTATTCGGCCGAACTTAACGCTTTTTTCACTTGTTAATTTTAATTACACACATTTTTTCTCGAGTGTATTTTCAGTTTTTTTGTGAGCAATTAAAAAAACTTTATAATTTCCACCATTTTTTTAATTTCTTTGCCAAACCCCACACAAAATGCCATGCACATAATTTATATATTTTTTTCCGAAAAAAAAAAATTATTTATCGCACACACACATAGACAAAAAAGTTTTTCAGCAAAATGTTGGTAAGTGTATGTGTGTGTGTTAAGAGGAGTTTGTGTTTGGATATCTGAACTTTCGACAACATTTATGGGTTTTTTGGTAGTAGCTATGAAGCAGAAAAAAAACCGCCCAATGCCAACACAACCTCGGCCCATGGACAAAAAATTGCATGAAAAAACGTTGTAAAAATAACCCTTTTTTCTGTGAACATTTTCATATGTCATTTGTGTAAATTATACTAGTGCAACACAAAAACAAAGCCTGACAACAAAAACATTACACGCACAACAGCAAAACACACACACTCACACACTATCTGTGCATTAACAAAACCTCCATACAGAAAAAAAAAAATCCGGAAAAACTGGAAAAAAGAGACACAGCTCAGCATTGCAAATTAAACTCCAAAGGAGAGTGAAAAAACAAATGAACACATACACATAGAGACAAAATTAATGTCAACATAATGAAAATGCAGAAAAACCAAACAATTTACAATTTAGCAAGGTTTACCTACTAGGAGAAAGGAATGGGGTTCAAAGGGTGGGAGGTGGTATGTGGTACCACCAACCGGAAAACAAAACAACTTTCAGAGATTTTTTTTTATTTTTTTTTTTTAATTTTAAATATAAACCTTCCTTTATAAGCTGATATTTTATCTTTGGAAAAAAATACACACACACCAAGGGATGAATATATGTGATCCCCTTGGGGAAAGTACTTATTAAAGATATGGCATCAGGGGTGTATGCCTTGGTAGTTAACAAGAAATAAAAGAAAACCAGTGAGGAAAGTAGTAAAGTCGGACGATACCCTTCAACGCTTTGGGTATATTCTACACATGTCACGTAACAGACTCCGCCTTTACGAAAGACCATAGGCATGAAATTGAAGAAAAGATATATAAGAACTTTGGTGCACCATTTCTATTCAATCGGATATATATGGGAGCTATGTCTACATCTGAACCGATTTTCGCTAAACTAAATTATTTTTTATTTACATAAAATCGGACAAAAATATATGGGAGCTATATCTAAATCTGAGCCAATTTTCCCGGAACTTATCACTCATCATTCTAGACTCAATTCAGTACGCTATACCAAATTTCGTGCAAATCGAAGGATATTTAGGGACATTGGTGGACCATTTACATTAAATCGGACGAAAATATATATGGGAGCTATATCGAAATCTGAACCGATTTTTATTGTAGACTGAATTCAGTACGCTATGTCAAATTTCGTGCATATCGGAAGATATATAAGAACTTTGGTGCACCATTTACATAAAATCGGACGAATATACATATGGGAGCTATATCGAAATCTGAACCGATTTTCCCGGAACTTATTACTCATAATTCTCGACTCAATTCAGTATGCTGTGCAAAATTTCGTGCAAATCGAAAGATATTTAGGGACCTTGGTGGACCATTTACATTAAATCGGACAAAGTATATATGGGAGCTATATCGAAATCTGAATCGATTTTCACGAAACTTAACACACATTATTCTAGACTCAATTCAGTACGCTATGCCAAATTTCGTGCATATCGGAAGATATATAAGAACTTTGGTGCACCATTTACATAAAATCGGACGAATATACATATGGGAGCTATATAGAAATCTGAATCGATTTTCCCGGAACTTATTACTCATAATTCTAGACTCAATTCAGTACGCTATGCCAAATTTCGTGCAAATCGAAAGAAATACAGGGACTTTGGTGGACCATTTACATTAAATCGGACAAAAATATATATGGGAGCTATATCTAAATCTGAGCCGATTTTCCCGGAACTTATCACTCATCATTCTAGACTGAATTCAGTACGCTATGCCAAATTTCGTGCAAATCGAAAGAAATACAGGGACTTTGGTGGACCATTTACATTAAATCGGACAAAAATATATATGGGAGCTATATCTAAATCTGAGCCGATTTTCCCGGAACTTATCACTCATCATTCTAGACTGAATTCAGTACGCTATGCCAAATTTCGTGCAAATCGAAAGAAATACAGGGACTTTGGTGGACCATTTACATTAAATCGGACAAAAATATATATGGGAGCTATATCTAAATCTGAGCCGATTTTCCCGGAACTTATCACTCATCATTCTAGACTGAATTCAGTACGCTATGCCAAATTTCGTGCAAATCGAAAGAAATACAGGGACTTTGGTGGACCATTTACATTAAATCGGACAAAAATATATATGGGAGCTATATCGAAATCTGAATCGATTTTCACGAAACTTAAGACACCTTATTCTAGACTCAATTCAGTACGCTATGCCAAATTTCGTCTAAATCGAGAGATATATAGGGACATCGGTGCACTATTTACATAAAATCGGACGAAAATATATATTGGAGCTATACCTAAATCTGAAACGATTTTCACGAAACTTAACACACATCATTTTAGACTCAATTCAGTACGCTATGTCAAATTTCGTGCAAATCGAAAGATATTTAGGGACTTTGGTGGACCATTTACATTAAATCGGACAAAAATATATATGGGAGATATTTAGGGACTTTGGTGGACCATTTACATTAAATCGGACAAAAATATATATGGGAGCTATATCGAAATCTGAACCGATTTTTATTCTAGACTCAATTCAGTACGCTTTGCCAAATTTCGTGCATATCGGAAGATATATAAGAACTTTGGTGCACCATTTACATAAAATCGGACGAATATACATATGGGAGCTATATCGAAATCTGAACCGATTTTCCCGGAACTTATTACTCATAATTCTCGACTCAATTCAGTATGCTGTGCAAAATTTCGTGCAAATCGAAAGAAATACAGGGACTTTGGTGCACAATTTACATAAAATCGGACAAAAATATATATGGGAGCTATATCGAAATCTGAACCGATTTTTATTCTAGACTCAATTCAGTACGCTATGCCAAATTTCGTGCATATCGGAAGATATATAAGAACTTTGGTGCATCATTTACATAAAATCGGAAGAATATATATTTGGGAGCTATATCGAAATCTGAACTGATTTTCCCGGAACTTATTACTCATAATTCTAGACTCAATTCAGTACGCTGTGCAAAATTTCGTGCAAATCGAAAGATATTTAGGGACTTTGGTGGACCATTTACATTAAATCGGACAACAATATATATGGGAGCTATATCGAAATCTGAATCGATTTTCACGAAACTTAACACACATTTTTCTATACTCAATTCAGTACGCTATGCCAAATTTCGTGCAAATCGAAAGATATATAGGGACTTTGGTGCACCATTAAATTAGAATCGGACAAAAATATATATGGGAGGCGTATCAAAATCTGAACCGATTTTTTCCCAATTTCAATAGGGTTCGTCCTTGGGTCAAACAAATGAGCTGTACCAAATTTCATCCAAATCGGATTAGAAATGTGACCTGTACTTTGTTTACAATTTAACATGGACAGACAGACGGACGGACTGACGGGCATAAATCGACGACAACACTTTATTCCGTCTGTCTGTCTGTCCGTCTGTAGAAATCACAATAGAGATAGCAAAATTTAAGATGGAGTTCTGAAATTTTGCACAGGATGTTTGGTATTGGAAATGGGATACATGGGTCCACGATTTGGTATAGCCCCCACATAACGATACCCCTCAATATTCGATATTTTGGTTAGGTTTTTCAACCGAATTGGCTGTAATTTGGTATCATGGGTTCCTTTTGAATTACACATTTCTACACCAAAAATAATTAATATTGACCCAAATTGCAGGGTAGCCCCCATATAACAGTTCTCCCCAATATAATATTCGGTATTTTGGGGATTTTGGACATGTTATTCAAACTGAATTGGCGGTGATTTGGCATTTCGTGTTCTCATTAAATAACACATATCCATACAAAATTTTTTTAATATTGACCCAAGTTCCAGGGTAGCCCCCATATAACGGTACCACCCATTATTCGTTTTTTTGGGGATTTTGGGCAGGTTTTCCAAACCGAATTGGCTGTAATTTACCACTTAGGGTTCTCATTGTATAACACATGTCCGTACAAAAAATTATTATTATTGACTCAAGTTTTAGGGTATCTCCCATATAATGGTACCCCCAATATTCGATATTTTGTTGATTGAATAACATATGTCCATACCAAAAATATTAATATTGACCCAAGTTTCAGGGTAGCCCCCACTATTCGATATTTTGGGTATTTTGGACAAGTTTTTAAACCCAATTGGCTGTAATTTGGCATTTTGGGTTCTCATTGCATAGCACATATCCGTACCAAAAATTATTGATATTGAACCAAGTTTCAGGGTAGCCCCCATATAACGGTACCACCCATTATTTGGTTTTTTGGGGATTTTGGGCAGTTTTTCCAAACCGAATTGGCTGTAATTTACCACTTAGGGTTCTCATTGTATAGCATATGTCCGTACAAAAAAATTATTAATATTGACTCAAGTTTTAGGGTATCTCCCATATAACGGTACCCCCCAATATTCGGTATTTTGGGGATTTTGGACAGGTTTTTTCTTTTGAGAGCCCCGGATCATAGCATAAAATGGCAGGGCATTGATTTTTAAAAATATTTGTTTGGAAACTATTTACAGGGCCACTCGAGCTTAGAATATTTGTTACTTTATGTCATTATCAATGGTATCATCCACACCGACTACCATCCTCTTCGTCCCAAAATCATGCTCTGCCACATTTTCCCTAAATATATAATTTTGCTCTTTTACAGATTTTTCACAAAAACTCATATTTTTGTAACTTTATTTATTGCGAAAAAATCTCAACAAAAAAGCAAACATAAATTTTTTATTCAACTGGTCCCCATCGCCATAACCCTACCAAACCTTTTTAAGTTCCAAACACACACATCAGATTTCTGTTCTCTCTTTTTCTGCATAAAGTGTTAATCCCTAAAGCACTTAACTTATTGTTTTTGTAGTACCAGGTTTTATATTTATGTTGTTGTTATTATTGTTTTTTTTTGGTAGAGTTGTGCCGTTTTTTTTTTCTATAGAAAACCAGCAGCAGCAAAAGAACAAAAAACTGGCACTACGGAACAAAAGTTGTGGTAATGACTTGGTTCGTTGTAATATAGAATCGGGAACAAAAAAGCAACTATCTAGCATGGAACATAAAACATGTTTGAAAGGGAAGTAGGGGACGAGGGAGAGGAAGGTAGGCATATGGAGAGAAAATGTATGTGTGTGAAAAACACAGTTTTTGTGTAGGTAAGATGCTAATGGATGAGATATGGAAAGCAAATGAAAAGGGGGTTCATGAAAAAATAATCCTGTAAAATCTAGGATTTGGTGGGCCTTGAAAAAAATAGTCGTCAAAATGTCTAGGCCTTGTTGGGGCATAAACATAATTTCTTTAAAAGATGTATGCCCTGTTGGGGCCTTGAAAAATATTCTATTAAAAATCTACGCCTTGGTGGGGCCTTGAAAAATATTCTATTAAAAAAAGTATTGAAAAATATTCTATTAAAAATCTACGCCTTGGTGGGGCCGTTAGAAAAAATATTCTTTAAAAAATCTACGCCTTGTTGGGCGCTTGAAAAAATATTGTTTAAAAAATCTACACCTTGAATTTCAAAATAATTTCATCATATTAAAATTTCATAATTATCTACTACTTCCACGTGATGCATATTATAATTTCTTGGTGGACCCCCTCAATAGGGAATTCATTTTAATTGTGTGTTACATATAAAAATTACCTGTAATAATATTTTTTTAATCTCGTAATAGTTAAACTAATTTTCCACAATGGCAAAGTTGTTTAGAAAAAGTACCTGAAAATAAAACAAACAATAAAAACGATTTGGAATTAATTAAATGTAAATTAAAGAAATAAATTGCAAAAAATTACCCAAGGTATTAGAAATTACCTGGATATTAGTGTGGAACGATGAGACTTATTTAATAATAGAAAATAAATATAAGTGTGCTAACTAATAATTAAATTGAAAGAATAAATTTTCAATAAAAACCGGTTTTATTATATAAATATCCGATTCAAAATTTTAGAAACCCGGTTCGTTTTTGCTCGAAATTTATTTTTTTGCGCAGTCGGCATAACTATATATGTGTGTGAAATACAAATTTTTAAATAAAACCCGGTTTTATTCTTAAGATATCCGTTTCAAAATTTTGGAAAACCGGTTCATTTTCCCTCGAGATTTATTTTTTGACATATTTGGCATAACTTTATATGTTCTACATAATAAGCAATATAAAATTTCAATAAAAATCCGGTTTTATTATCTGAATATCCGGTTCAAATTTTTAGAAACCCGGTTATTTTTTCCTCGAAATTTATATTTTTTACGTATTTGGCACGACTATATAAGTTATTCATAATAAGGAATATAAATTCCAATAAAGAACCAATTTTATTACCTGAATATCCGGTTCAAATGTTTTGAAACCCGGTTCATTTTTTCTCGAAATTTATGTTTTTGCCATATTTGGCATAACTACATATGTTTAAAAAAATACGTACTAATCCCATTTACACAAAAGGAATACAAATTTCAATAAAAACTCGGTTTTATTATCTGAATATCCGGTTCAAAAATTTAGAAACCCGGTTAATTTTTTCTCAACATTTTTTTTTTTTTTTTTTTGGCATAACTATATATGTTCTAAATAATAAGGAATATAAATTTCAATAAATAACCAGTTTTTTTTACCAGAATATCCAGTTCAAATGTTTAGAAATCCGGTTCATTTTTCCTCGAAATTTATTTTTTTTGCCATATTTGGCATAAGTATATATGTTTTAAAAAATAATTCGGACGAATCCCATTTTTCTACATAATAAGGAATATACATTTCAATATAAACCCGGTTTTATTATCAAAATGTCCCGTTCAAAAATTTTGAAACCGGGTAATTTTTTTCCTTGAAATTAATTTTTTCCATATTTTGGCATGGCTATATATGTTCTACATAATAAGGAATATAAATTTCAATAGAAATTCGGTTTTATTACCTGAATATCCTGTTCAAATGTATAGAAACCCGGTTCATTTTCCCTTGAAATTTACTTTTTGCCATATTTGGCTTAACTACATATGCAAAATAATTCGGACGAATCCCATTTTTCGGTTTTATTATCTGAATATCCGGTTCAAAAATGTAGAAACTCGTTTATAAGGAAAATAAATTTCAAATAAAGTGCGGTTTTTTACCTGAATAGCCGGTTCAAAAATTTAGGAACCCGGTTATTTTTTCCTGGAAATTTATTTTTTTGGCATGATTTTATAAGTTATACATAATAAGGAATACAAATTTCAATAAATAAGCGGTTTTTTTACATGAATAACCGCTTCAAAATTGTAGAAACCCGGTTCATTTTTCCTCTAGCTATATATGGTTTTTTGGAAAATAATCCGGAATAATTTCTTTTTTTTCATAATAATGAATATATAAATTTCAATAAAAACCCGTTTTTTATCTAAATATCCGGTTCAAAAATTTAGAAGTTCGGTTCATTTTTTCTCGAAATTTATTTTTTTTTGCCATATTTAGTATTACTTTATATATTTTGAGAAAATAATTCGCACGAATTCGATAGTTCGACATAATAAGTAATGTATACTGAGTTTATTGAAATAGATATTCGGTTTTAGTGACAAGAAACGGATAAAATTGAAAATAGTCCATTAAAACGTTAATCTATCGATTGCTGGTCTTTGAGAACCCCACCTAAAAAATTGTATGAGCAACATTTTTGCAGAACATTGCTAGTATGAAAAATTGCATCTTGCGGTAATTAGAGTCCGGTTCAAAAAATTAATTACGAAAAGGACACACAAGGAATTGAGTTAGAAGGATACAATGTTTTACAAAAAAAAAAAATAAATAAAATAAAAAATGATCATGGCATATCTCCGAACTTTGACCTATGGTGATTTTTTTCCTTCCTTTTCCAATAGGACATTTATATCGGTACTCCTAACTTTCGATATTTTGAGATTACATATATTTTCAAAGAGTATTTTTTCATGGCATAACAGATGGTGAATTTTTAAAGGTTTTTTTTTCAAGCCATAGCAGTGCGAAGATTTTTTAAAAATATTTTTTATCAACACTATTCTTATTATTTATTGAATCAATCATAAATAATGTTTTTTAATTATTTTTTTTATTTTACAATTTTGCAAATTTTTCGTCCCACCCCAATGTGGTTATTGATACTTCAACAAATACCAAATCAAATTTTTTTCCAAACAATAATTTACTGCCGTTTTATTAATAATTTTTTTTTCAAACAACGGTCTGGTGCATTTTTTTATTCATTCTTGATTGACGCAACTTGTCTGTTTGTCCGTCCATATGTCTCCTAATGTCTAAGCTTTGAGTTTTCAATTAAAATCAATAACCATTGCACACAATTTCAAATTTGAATGAAAACTATAATTTATTTGAAAAAAAATCCGAACTACAACAAACATGACATTGATCTACATTTTTATAAAAAAATTGGCATTTTTAAGAAACAACAAATTTAATAAAAATTTTAAATATGAACATTTTCAATAAAAAATTACATAAATAATTTTTTACATCATATCATCATAGATGGTACCCTAATTTTCAACATTTGGCGGATTTTAGACTGTTTTAAACCGAGTTGTCTTTAATTAGGTATTTTGAGTGCTTAGCATATACACACATTCATTGTTTACATATATATTTTTGAATATTTTCTAAAATACGTAAATACACATTAATTAAATTAAAAATAAATATGTGTCGCACAATAATACGGAATTTGAAAAATATTTATTTAAATTTTATTACTATTATTATTTTTTGTTTCGAAAATATTTATGAAAAATATTTTCTATTTGAATTCAAATTGTATTTTTATTATTGTTTGTAGGTGAGTGTGTGTTCATTATTAGAACAGGTGTTTTTGAGCTACAAAAACAAATGAATTTCTGGAATACCAAAAAAAAAAAAATTCTAAGCTATTTTCATACACAGCTTCGTAATTATTGCCTAATATCCGGCAGATTTGCTTATGTGTCCAAGGCTTTAAATTTCAAATTAGAGATCGAAAATAGTTTCTCAAGGCCCGCAAGGGCGTAGATTTTTCAAAAAATATTTTTTTCAAGGGCCCCAAAAGAATATTTTTTCAAGGGCCCAGCAAGTCGTAGTTTTTTAAAAAATATTTTTTCAAGGGTCACATAAGGCGTAGATTTTTTAAAGAATATTTTTTCAAGGGCCCAACAAGGCGTAGATTTTTTAAAGAATATTTTTTCAAGGGCCCAACAAGGCGTAGATTTTTTAAAGAATATTTTTTCAAGGGTCACATAAGGCGTAGATTTTTTAAAGAATATTTTTTCAAGGGTCACATAAGGCGTAGATTTTTTAAAGAATATTTTTTCAAGGGTCACATAAGGCGTAGATTTTTTAAAGAATATTTTTTCAAGGGTCACACAAGGCGTAGATTTTTTAAAGAATATTTTTTCAAGGCCCCAACAAGGCGTAGATTTTTTAAAGAATATTTTTTCAAGGGTCACATAAGGCGTAGATTTTTTAATGAATATTTTTTCAAGGGTCACATAAGGCGTAGATTTTTTAAAGAATATTTTTTCAAGGACCCAACAAGGCGTAGATTTTTTAAAGAATATTTTTTCAAGGACCCAACAAGGCGTAGATTTTTTAAAGAATATTTTTTCAAGGACCCAACAAGGCGTAGATTTTTTAAAGAATATTTTTTCAAGGACCCAACAAGGCGTAGATTTTTTAAAGAATATTTTTTCAAGGACCCAACAAGGCGTAGATTTTTTAAAGAATATTTTTTCAAGGACCCAACAAGGCGTAGATTTTTTAAAGAATATTTTTTCAAGGACCCAACAAGGCGTAGATTTTTTAAAGAATATTTTTTCAAGGACCCAACAAGGCGTAGATTTTTTAAAGAATATTTTTTCAAGGACCCAACAAGGCGTAGATTTTTTAAAGAATATTTTTTCAAGGACCCAACAAGGCGTAGATTTTTTAAAGAATATTTTTTCAAGGACCCAACAAGGCGTAGATTTTTTAAAGAATATTTTTTCAAGGGTCACATAAGGCGTAGATTTTTTAAAGAATATTTTTTCAAGGGTCACATAAGGCGTAGATTTTTTAAAGAATATTTTTTCAAGGGTCACATAAGGCGTAGATTTTTTAAAGAATATTTTTTCAAGGGTCACATAAGGCGTAGATTTTTTAAAGAATATTTTTTCAAGGGTCACATAAGGCGTAGATTTTTTAAAGAATATTTTTTCAAGGGTCACATAAGGCGTAGATTTTTTAAAGAATATTTTTTCAAGGGTCACATAAGGCGTAGATTTTTTAAAGAATATTTTTTCAAGGGTCACATAAGGCGTAGATTTTTTAAAGAATATTTTTTCAAGGGCCCAACAAGGCGTAGATTTTTTAAAGAATATTTTTTCAAGGACCCAACAAGGCGTAGATTTTTTAAAGAATATTTTTTCAAGGACCCAACAAGGCGTAGATTTTTTAAAGAATATTTTTTCAAGGACCCAACAAGGCGTAGATTTTTTAAAGAATATTTTTTCAAGGACCCAACAAGGCGTAGATTTTTTAAAGAATATTTTTTCAAGGACCCAACAAGGCGTAGATTTTTTTAAAGAATATTTTTTCAAGGGCCGGATTTAGATATAACTCTCATATATATTTTCGTCCGATTTTATGTAAAGAGCTTATATATCTTTCGGTTTGCACTAAATTTGGCACAGCGCACTGACTTAAGCCTAGAATGATGTGTACTAAGTTTCGTGAAAATCGGTTGAGATTTAGATATAGCACCTATATATATATTTTCGTCCGATTTTATGTAAATGGTCCACCAAAGTCCTTATATATATTTCGATTTGCACGAAATTTGGCACAGCGCACATAATTGAGTCTAGAATGATGTGTGCTAAGTTTAGTGAAAATCGATTCATATATATTTTCGTCCGATTTTATGTATATGGTGTACCAAAGTCCCTATATATCGAAAATGGTGCACCGTTCGATTTGCACAAAATTTGACACAGCGCACTTTATTGAGTCTATCTCCCATATATATTTTCGTCCGATTTAATGTAAATGGTGCAACAAAGCCCCTATAAATTTTCCGATTGGCACGATATTTGGCAATACGCATTGAATTAAGTCAAGAATGATGTGTGTTAAGTTTTGGAAAAATCTAAAGATGATTTGTCTGTTCTATCTACTGGATATTGTATATATTAGCGGCTCTTGTATGTACCCATAGTGGTGAAGGGTATCACATGGTCTGCCCCGTCCGACTTTTGAACTTTTCTTACTGGTTTAAATAATATTTTTTTCATATTTTTTTAAGAGAATGATTTTTCAAAATTTATTTAGAACGATACCTTCAAAATGTTTTAAATTAATGTATATTATTTTTATTTTCTTAGTGTTTTTTATTTTGTTGCCTATTATTATTTGTTTTTTTTTTTCATTCATCTTAATTAAAACGTTATAAAAACTAAAAAAAATATTAAAAGAAAATATAAAAACATACACCGGTATCTCAACATTCCAATAACAAAAAGAAAACTGTTTTTTTATTTTATTTTAAGCTTCTTGGTAAGAAGCCAAAAATAGCACGAGCCATAGTTGGCTATTAAAAACAACAACAACAACAAATATATACTCAAACACATGAGGCAACAATAGACTTTAGTTTTGAAAATATAAAAATAAAATAACTGTTATTTTTTTATTCCAAAAAAAATATTGTTTTTATGTTTTGATATATGATGAAAAAAAAACACATACACACATAAGCATATAAAAATTCGTAAAACAAATATTTATTTTAAAGTTCCTAAAAAATTAGGTTATAAATAACAAGCTATGGCTTCAAAAATATTCTTAAAAAATATACGCTCCAGCGGACCTTGAATAAATAAATACCCTCCACCAAAGTATGGAGGGTATATTAATTTTGTTTTTCCGTTTGTAACTCATCGAAATAATCATTTCCGATCCCATAAAGTATAAATATATATATATATATATATTTGATCAGCGTAAAATTCTATGACGATATAGCCACGTCCATCTGTCTGCCTGTTGTAATCAGCGTCTAAACGAATTGAGATAGATCGCCAAAATTTTGCATAGAGTCGTATTTTGTCGGCAGGCAAGTCGAAGATAGGCTTTATCGGTCCACGTTTAGGCATAGCTCCCATATAAGGGTACCCCCCAAATTTCGGTATTTTGAGGTTCTTGAGCGCTTTTTTCAACTGAATTCACTGAAATTTGGTACATTGAGTTCTTATTGGGTAGCAAATCTCTCCACTAAAAATTATAAATATGGGTCCATATTTTCGGATAGGCCCCATACAAGGGTACCCCTAATTTTGCGTTATTTTGTGGGGGTTTGATCGCATTTTCAGACCGAATTCGCAGAAATTCCGTACTTTGAGTTCACATTTTCCGAACGAATTCGCAGAAATTCGGTACTTTGAGTTCTTATTGGGTGGCAAATCTCTATACTAAAAATTATAAATATGGGTCCATATTTTCGGATAGCCCCCATATAAGGGTACCCCTAATTTTGCGGTATTTTGAGGTTCTTGAGCGCGTTTTTCAACCGAATTCGCTGAAATTTGGTACATTGGGTTCTTATTGGGTACCAAATTTCCCCACTAAAAATTATAAATATAGGTCCACTTTTTCTGGTAGCCCCCATATAAGGGTACCTCCCCATTTCCAGTTTTTGGGGGGTTTTGACCGGATTTTTTCACCGAATTGGCTGTAATTTACTAATTTGAGTTCTTATTGGGTAGCAAATCTCTTCACAAAAAATTATAAATATAGGTCAATTTTTTCGGGTTGCCCCCATATAAGGGTACCCCCAATTTTGCGATATTTTGGGGGCTTTGGTCGCATTTTTCGACCGAATTCGTTGAAATTCGGTACTTTGAGTTCTTATTGGGTAGCAAATCTCTGTACTAAAAATTATAAATATAGGTCAATTTTTTCAGGTAGCCCCCATATAAGGGTACCCCCCAATTTTCGGTATTTTAGGGTTCTTGAGCGCGGGTTTCAACCGAATTCGCTGAAATTTCGTACATGGGTTTCTTATTGGGTACCAAATTTCCCCACTAAAAATTATAAATATAGGTCCCCTTTTTCTGGTAGCCCCCATATAAGGGTACATCCCAATTTCCAGTTTTTGGGGGGGTTTTGACCGGATTTTTTCACCGAATTGGCTGTAATTTAGTAATTTGAGTTTTTATTGGGTAGCAAATCTCTCCACAAAAAATTATAAATATAGGTCAATGTATAAGGGTACCCTCAATTTTCGATATTTTGAGGTTTTTCAAACGAATTCGCTGAAATTTGGTATTTTGTAGTCGGATATGGTAACAAATGTCCCCACCAAAAATTATTAATATTCACCCCTTTTTGGGGGTATTCTCCATATAACCCACTTTTTTATATTGAAATAGTTATCTGATTTGTTCCGTGTGTTGCGGTTGGGTAGTCGTTACGGGGAATAGTCAATTTTTACCCTACAATGACTATTTAGCCATTGCTATTGTAAGCATTCCGCCTTCTAAAGATATTGTGATAAAAAAAATCAAACATGACGATAATGGAATATATCGGCAGACATTTAGGCATCTCCACAATATAGTGATACCTCCTGAAGGAAAGAATTGAGATAAACAATTAAAATATTGGGTTCAAAATTGGCATATACCGGTCATTAATTGGGCATAGCCCTTATATAATGATATCCCCAAATATTCACAATTTCCTTCACTATATAATCAATATATATTTGAGTATTTTATACTCTACCAGGCGTTATCAGTATCAGTCCACTTTTTCGATCTTACAGATTTTAGGAGAAATCCCCATTAAAAATTGCTGAAGTTTGTATTTGGTGTACATAATGGTTTACATAAATCGGTTTATAGAATTATCGGTATATGGCCACTCTTTGGTATGTTCCTTATATTTTCATTACATTGCATTAATATTAAAAAAAAATATATTAAAAAAATATATTTTTAACCAACGCCAAGCTATGTCTTGCAAAAAAATAATTAAAAAAATAAGCCCTTATATAAAAAATCTACGATCTGCCATATTTTCTTTCGCTATGGTATGAAAAAATATTTTTTAAAAAATCTACCCTCCTGCATGACTTGATAAAAATTAATCTTTAAAAATCACAAAAAAAAACTCTTTTTTTATTCACACAAATATGTGAATAGGGGGTTAAGGGTTTCCCTCAACACACTCCTCATGATAGTCAGCAGCAACCGGCTGACCGTCCGACCATGGAACCATTCAATCAAGAGAACGCACACACACACATACACATTGAAAAAAGTTATGTTTCTGGTTTCTTTTGTCTTCTTAATTATTTGAATATTGCCTTTTCTCCTTTCCCCCTTTTTTGTCATAAATTCATTAGAATTAATAAAACATGAAAAAAAAACATTTTTAAATATTTCCGGAAGTTGGCAGATTGTTCAATTAATTCGGAGAATTTATACAACATTTACATACACACACATATAAATATATATGGGTTTTTAGATTTAGGGAAAAGTTGCAAGATTGCATGAAAAAGAAAAGAAATGTTTGATAATTTTGATCGAGTTGGGGTTCAAACCATTCACAACTCACTCTCTCTCCCAAATAGCAATGACCTATCCCAATACACAAAAAACCATGACGATATAAACATAAAAAACGCACAAACAAACATATTTTAGAGCACAGCAAAAAGTTGCCATCCACCCATACACGCAACACAATCATCATCATCTTCTTCATCTTTGGAGAACATCTCCTTCATTTGTTAGTTCTTTGGCTGTCATCGTCATCAGCATCTTCCATCCATCTATCCATCCATCCACCATTAATCGGTCTGTAAGTGATTTATATTCTATTCCATGTCTCTCCAGTCGAAGAACATCCAAATACCATATCCGAACAACATCAACTATCAGAATGACCATTGGTCAATACCAAAACAGTAGCTTCTTTATCTTCCCTCCTCCTATTCCCTCTTTAAAAGATCATATTATAGAAAAAACTCCATCGAACCTTATTCAATTTTTTCCAAACATCATAGGCGGTTGAACAACTTTTTTTACCCTTCACCACACTGTGGTACAGGGTATTATGTCTTTGTGCATATGTTTGAAACATTCAAAATGACCCGAGATAGGCCCATGGTTCCTTTTGAAATATGCATAGAATCACTTTGAGAGTACAGTTCACATTTATAATCCGTTTCGAATGAAATTTGGCACAAGTCTCTTATTTGTCCCAGGAACGAACCCTATTGAAATTGGGAAAAATCGGTTCAGATTTAGATATAGCTACCATATATATTTTCGTCCGATTTTAGGTAAATTTTGCACCAAAGTCCCTGAAAATCATTCGATTTGTTAGAAATTTGGCATACCGTACTCAATTAAGTCTAGAATAATGTGTGCTGAGTTTCGTGAAAATCGGTTCAGATTCAGATATAGCTTCCATATATAGTTTCGTCAGATTTAATGTAAATAGTGCACAAAAGTCCCTATATATATTTCGATTTGCACGAAATTTGGCATAGCGTACTGAATTTCGCCTAGAATGATGTGTGCTGAGTTTCGTGAAAATCGGTTCGGATTTAGATATAGCTCCCAAAAGTCCCTATATATCATTCGATTTGCAGAAATTTGGCACAGCCTAGAATTGTTATGTGAAAAAATGGTGCATATATAGTTTCGCCCCCAAAGTCCCTATATATATATCTTTCGATTTTTGCGAAATTTGGCATAGCATACTAAATTAAGTCGACAATGATGTGTGCTAAATTCCGAGAAAATCGGTTCAGATTTAGATATAGCTCCCTTATATAGTTTCGCCCGATTTTATGTAAATGGTGCACCAAAGTCCCTATATATCATTCGATTTGCACGAAATTTCGCACAGCGTAATGAATTAGGCATAGAATGATGTGTGTTAAGTTTCCTGAAAAATGGTTCAGATTTAGATATAGGTCCCATATATAGATTCGTCCGATTTTTTGTTAATGGTGTACCAAAGTCCCTATATATCTTTCTATTTGCAACAAATTTGGCACAGCGTAATGAATTAGTTCTAGAATGAGATGTGTTAAGTTTCCTGAAAATCGGTTCCGATTTAGATATAGCTCCCATATAAAGTTTCGTCCGATTTTCTATAAATGGTGCATCAAAGTCCCTATATATCTTTCGATTTGCACGAGAATTGTCATACCGTACACATTTAAGTCTAGAATGATGTGTGCTAAGTTTCGTGAAAATCGGTTCAGATTTAGATATAGCTCTCATATATAGTTTCGCCCGATTTTATGTAAATAGTGCACCAAAGTCCCTATATATCTTTCGATTTGCATGAAATTTGGCATACCGTTCTCAATTAAGTTTAGAATGATTTGTGCTGAGTTTCGTGAAAATCGGTTCCGATTTAGATATAGCTCCCATATATAGTTTCGCCCGATTTTCTATAAATGGTGCATCAAAGTCCCTATATATCTTTCGATTTGCACGAAATTTGGCATAGCGTACTGAATTTCGCCTAGAATGATGTGTGTTTAGTTTCGTGAAAATCGGTCCCGATTTAGATATAGCTTCCATATACAGTTTCGTCCGATTTTATGTTAATGGTGCACCAAAGTCCCTATATATCTTCCGATTTGTGCGAAATTTGGCATAGCGTACTGAATTGAGTCTAGAATGATGTGTGCCGAGTTTCGTGAAAATCGGTTTAGATTTAGATATAACTACAATATATAGTTTTGTCCGATTTAATGTAAATGCTGCACCAAAGTTTATTCAATTTCATGTCAATGATCTTGTAGAATATACCCAAAGTGGTGAAGGGTATCGTATAGTCGGCCCAGTCTGACTTTACTACTTTTCTTATTGGTTTAAAGAATATTATTTTCAAAAGCCCAACAAGGCCCAGCATGACGTAGATTTTTTTAAGAATATTTTTTCAATGGCCCTGCATGGCGTAGATTTTTTAATGAATATTTTTTTCAAAAGCCCAGCATGACATAGATTTTTTTAAGAATATTTTTTCTAGAAAATTATTTTCAAGTTTTCATTTTTCGCATTTTTACAGAACATAAAATTCCTATTTCTAAAGAAAGAAATCTCACCCTCACCTCCCTCAACAAAACTCAGGAGGAAAAACCAATGTTGTGGAAATTTAGAAGCTTTCTCAAAAAAAAAAAAAAAAACGCAAACAAAAAACCATGTTTTTTTCTCCTCCTTCGCTACAACAACAGCTTTACAATGATGAGAACGAACATATTGTCTATGATGTGACATGATGGCTAGAACAGCAACAACAACAAAAAGCAAGAATAATCATCATCAGCTACAACAAGCTGAAGGAAAAACTCAAAACTGTCATGTGAAATGAAAAAAGGAAAGAAAAATAAAAGCAAAAAAGTGGAATGAGAAGAAGAAGATAGAGATGGAGAAGAACACCAAACACGAAGCAAATAGCAATTAAAATTCTTAACTTTTTTCCCAAAATGGAATTTTTCCATAATTTTTTTTTTTCAAAAGAATTTTCTTATTTTTTCTTTCTTTTGTATGAATTTCCATTCCCAAAAGAAAATATTGAAGTATGCTAGGAAAGAAAAAATACAAATAAAAATGTACGCTAAAATAATACATAAAACATAAGATGGGGAAGGAGATGTTCGGCTTGAAGGTGGTGTCGTGGAAAAAAATGGCGAGGAGGATGAAGGCAGTGGTGATGATGAAATGGCTTAAAATATAAAAATGTATTCTTAAAAAAATCTAATAAGAAGTTTTTGATTATAGGAATATAATTAGAAAAAAGTAATATTTTTTACAAAGTCTATGTTCTAATTCGAAAAAACTATTCTAGGAAAATTATTCTTTAAGAAATGTAATTAGATAAAATTATTTTTTATGAAATTTAATTAAAAAAGGCTATTCTTACAAATATCTAATTAGAAAAAAATACTGATTAACTGATTGAAAATCCTGATATGGATTGATTATTAATTAATAAATCTAATTAGAAAAATGGTATTTAAAAAATTCGAGCTTGAAAAAAAATCTTATTAGAAAAAAATGTATTTAATAAATCTAATTAGAATAAAAAATACTATTTAAGAATTCTAATTCGAAAAACCCATTATTTAAGATATCTAATTCAAAAAATTATTTATTCTAATTAGAAAAAATAGTATAAATTATTCTTTACAAAATCTAACTAGAAAAAAATGTTGTTTAATAAATTTTCATAAAGCATCCAAAAAAAAAAATCTGAATGGAATTTAACTAGAAAAAATATTTATTTAAACATCTAAAAAAAGTAAATGAGAAATCTAAATTGAAAAGTCGGACGGGCGCGACTCTATGATACCCTTCACCACTTTGGGTACATACAAGAGATACTACAATATCTACAATATCATGTAGGTAGAACAGACATAGAATCTTTGGAGGACCATTGAGATGGAATCGGGCTAAATTAAATGTACAATTTAGATACATATTTGCATGTTAAACGGGCAGAATTGAATTCTTTGGTCTACCATTTTTATGAAATCGAGTAAAGTTATGTATTGGGAGCTATATATAAACCCATGGACCTGTTGGAAATAAAATATTTTATCTCTACTATTGGTGATGTCGTTCTCTTGAATGAAAGGCAGTTGTTTTCTCTTTGGCGGCTTTATTGGGAGTGATCTTCTTTTTCTACTTCACTACGCACGAAACCTCTCTTCAACACATGAAGTAGGTACAACACATCTGCGTGCAATTACTCTTCTAATTACTTATTAATGACCTTATGTGTGTGTGTTGCCATAACGTAACACATACGTATGCATATCTCCAATACTCCTCCTCAACACACATACATAGGTACCACTATAATATTTATTACCTGACTTACATCTATACATACAATACAATATTATTCTAATATAAGTCTAATTATCTCCTCCTGGATGGTGTCTCATCATTGCTCTTACAATGGCTCGGCTCTGGTTGGCTTACATCTTCTTCGAAACACATTCGAGACTCGTTCTTTATTGTGGTCTGCTCTTTTCACTGGATTCTCGCTAATCGTTTTATTATGACATCGTAAACTCATTACGTTTGGTCTTTTGTTTGGCAGAAACACATTCTGATTCGATTCAGTAAACAAAAACAAATTATTGACCCTTTTCGCTGACAGTACCACTTCTCCTTGTTTGTTTAGGATCGTCGCTTCTCTTGCGCCAAATTTTACGACGTCTCTCTCCGCTACTTTACCAACCGCAATAAAATTCGTCTGCAGATTTGGGACATACAATACATTTCTCAGCTCTATTCTTCCGTTGCTAATTACCACTTTCCCTCTCCCTCTTGCAACAATTCTTTTATTGCCTGCAAGGGTAATCTGCTCTCGGTGATTCTCATATGTCGTAAACAAATTACGATCACAGCATAAATGAGATGATGCACCGCTGTCTAGACACCAGATGTTTTTCTTCAAGTTCTTATTGTCCATCGCTGCCAAAATCGTAAACGCATGCTGACTGGGATTTTCCTCTGTACTTGAATCTACCTGAGCACTCGGACATTGTGCTGCGTAGTGACCTCTACCGTTGCAATTATAGCACCTGAATCCTTTCCTCTGCGTATTCGATGAACCTCGACTCTCACTGTTGTTTTCTCTTCTTCTTATGCTTGCGTGGGAATTCTTTCTGTCTTTCTTCTTGTTGTTGTGAGCCATAAAAACCTTTGTTGAACGATCATCGCGCGTATCTTCTGATGATTTTCTGCGTTCGCTTTCTTCTGCCAATTTTACTTTCAATGCACTCAGCTTTGGCAACTCATCTCTGGACTCCAACGCAACAACGAAGTTCTCATATGAGGTAGGTAGACTGGCGAGTACCATGATGACCAACAAATCCTCACCAAGCTCTATTCCTGCATCGGCCAATTTCTCTACAACGGATGTAAATTCGCATATATACTCTAGGATATTATGGCATTCGTCCATTTTCATCGCCAACAACTGCTTAAACAAGGACACTTTCCTCACTGGTCCCTTTGGTCGATGAATATCCTCTAAATTCTTCCACGCTTCTCGTGCCGTTTTACACGCTCTGATGTAGGATAGCTGCACGGATGTGACACTAAGCACAATTGAAGCCATTGCCTTCTCATCTCTCTTCTTCCATACGGCATCTTTTTTCTCATTCTCTGCCTCTTCAACGACATCCCATAACTCTTGATGAATCAACACAGACTTCATCTGCATCCTCCAGGAATCGTAATTGTTCTCGGACAATTTCTCAATACTGTACAAAGAACTCATTTTTGTAATGACACACAGTTTGGCGAGATTTCCTGGGTATTTATATTCTTCACTGGACACTTTCCAAACTCACTCACACAGAGATTTCTTCAGAGTTTCCTGGGTCTTACTTTTCCTTCAGAGTGTCCTGGGCATTCACTTATTGCTCATTCAGAGTCCTCCTGGGCCCATAACCTGTTGGAAATAAAATATTTTATCTCTACTATTGGTGATGTCGTTCTCTTGAATGAAAGGCAGTTGTTTTCTCTTTGGCGGCTTTATTGAGAGTGATCTTCTTTTTCTACTTCACTACGCACGAAACCTCTCTTCAACACATGAAGTAGGTACAACACATCTGCGTGCAATTACTCTTCTAATTACTTATTAATGACCTTATGTGTGTGTGTTGCCATAACGTAACACATACGTATGCATATCTCCAATAGGACCTAATTGAGCAGCCGTTGCATACACCATTTGTTTTTTTGTTTTGTGTGAAGGGTATAAAAAACGAAATAAGATTTTTATACCCTTCATCACATTGTGGTACAGGGTAGTATGTCTTTGTGCATATGTTTGTAACAGGCAAAAGGAAACGAGATAGACACATGGTTCCTTTTGAGAATAGAATAACTTTTTAAGCCCATTTACGCATGTCCGTCCGTCTACCCATGTTAAATTGTAAACAAAGTACAGGTCGCATTTTTTATTAGAATTGGATGAAATTTGGCACGGCTCATTTATTTGGCCCAAGGATGAACCCTATTGAAAAATCGGTTCAGATTTAGATACAGGTCCCATATATATTTTCGTCCGATTTTAGATAAATAGTGCACCAAAGTCCCTATATATCCTTCAATTTTCACGAAATTTGGCATACCATACTAAACTAAGTCTACAACGATATGAGTTATATTTCGTAAAAATCGGTTCAGATTTAGATATAGCTTTCATATATATTTTCTTCCGATTTTATGTAAATGGTGCACCAAAGTCCATTTATATCCTTCGATTTGCACGAAATTTGGCATAGCCTACTGAATTAAGTCTCGAACGATGTGTCTTTAATATCGTGAAGATCGTTGCAAATTTAGATACAGCTCCCATATATATTTTCTTCCGATTTTATGTAAATGGTGCACCAAAGTCCCTATATATCCATCGATTTGCACGAAATTTGGCATAGCATAATGAATTGAGCTTAGAATGACGAGTGGTAAGTTTCGTGAAAATCGGTCCAGATTTAGATATAGCTCCCATATATTGTTTCGTCCGATTTAAGGTAAATGGTGCACCAAATACCCTATATATCTGTCGATTTGCACGAAATTTGGAATAACGTACTGAATTGAGTCTAGAGATATGTCCGCCAATTATCGTGAAAATCGGTCCAGATTTAGATATAGCTCCCATATATATTTTCTTCCGATTTTATGTAAATGGTGCACCAAAGTCCCTGTATATCCTTGGATTTGCACGAAAATTGACATAGCGTAATGAATGAAGTCTGGAGTGATATGTGTTGCAAAAAACGGTCCAGTTTTAGATATAGCTCCCATATATTGCTTCGTCCGATTTCATGTAAATGGTGCACCACAGTCCATTTATATCCTTCGATTTGCGCAAAATTTGGCATAAAGTACTGAATTGAACCTAGAGTGATGTCTGTCAAGTTTCGTGAAAATCGGTCAAGATTTTGGCTAAATGGTGCACCAAAGTCCCTACATATCTTTCGATTTGCACGAAATTTGGCATAGAGTACTGAATTAGGTCCAGGATGATATGTGCTAGGTTTTAAGAAAATCGGTTAAGACTTAGATATATCTCCCATATATAGATTTGTCCGATTGAAAGTAAATGGTGCAGCGCGAAATTTTGCACGGTTTACCAAATTGAGTCTAAAATTACGTGTGCCAAATTTCGAGAAAATCGGGTCAGATTTATATATATCACCCATATATACTTTCGTCCAATTGAAGGTAAATGGGGCTCTAAAGTCCCTATATATCTTTCGATTTGCCCGAATTTTGGCATAGGGTTCTGAATTAGTTCCAAAATGATGTGTGCTAAGTTTCGTGAAAATCGGTTCGGATTTATTCAGATTTTCGTGCCTTTGAGATGGAAATCTGTCCCTACCATAGCTCGAGTGTTAAGTTTCGAGAAAATCGGGTTAGATTTAGATTTATGTTCTTTCAATTTCATTTCAATGTTCCTTCGAGAAGTCGACGTCTGTTAGGATACGTATGTACAACATACCCGAAGTGGTTAAGGGTATCATAAAGGGGGCCAGACCGACTTTACTACTTTCCTTGCTGGTTTTTTTAATCAAATTGAAAAAGTATTTTTAAGAAGCTATTCCATCAAAAATCTAATTAGAAAATAATGCAAAGTTTAAAAAATCAAATCTGAATCTAATTTAAATATTCTTTAAAAAACCCAATTGAAAAAATATTCTTAAATCGAGTAAAAACATAATTTAGTTCGAGGGCAAAAAAATTCTCCATAATGAGGTAAACATTCAAAATACCTATGTAAGAGTAGGATATATAGATCTAGCTCTGGTGACCTATGAGAGTAATAAAACTATATTCTAAGAAATACATGCTCTGATATGTTTTATATTTTTTAACTTTTAATAATTTTTTTCTAATAAAATAAGTTATGCTATGGCCTGAAAAAAGAATCTATGCTCTGGTGGCCGTTATTCTTAAAACACCCCTCTGTAATCTAGGCCCCTGAAAAATATTATTTAAAAAATCTAAGCTCTGGCGTGTCTTCAAAAAATTATTCTTCGAAAAATCTTTATTCCGTACCTCACACAACATCTCTACAATTCTAACATATTTCATTATTTATTTGTTGTAGTAATTTTTGAAAAAAAAACACAACAACAGTCATCCTCATATATCACCATGTTAAAAAAGTTGTCTTGCAAAAACAATCTTTTGTTTGGTTTTTATTTTTCTATTTTTCCTGCAAAACATCTTTTTCCTCACCATATTTGTTGTTATCATCGGCATGTTCATCATCATCGCCATCATCTACTGCCATTAGGTAGCCAAAGATGCTGCTGCTTTTGTTCTACAGCAGCAGCTTAGCCCCAAGACAAAGTTGCATGAGAAAAACAACAACAACAAACATGGCATCGGAACACAACAAGAAGGCACGTGTGTTTTTTTCCGAATCGTTACTAGGCTTGGGATTGTTTTTTTGTAAAAAGAAAATTATGGGAAAAATCAAATAACAGGAAAACAGCTTTACAGCATCAGTGAGGAAAAAAGAAAAATAAAAAAAGAACACAACACAACAAAAAGTCAATCGTGATGGAAATAATGATAAATTCCTATAATGGGGAGAGGAAGGTAAAATAATAATAAAAAATCTATTGCCTTTGCAAGGTTAAGAAACCTTCTATTAATGAACACCCCATTGGGAAATTTGAAATTAGAAAATCAAAACTTTCTTCCAAATATTCGTAGAAGAGAGGAACAAGTTTTCAAGGGCCTTTGAAAAAATATTCTTTAAAAAATCTACGCCTTGGTGGTGGGCCTTTGAAAAAATATTCTTTAAAAAATCTACGTCTTGGTGGTGGGCCTTTGAAAAAATATTCTTTAAAAAATCGACGCATTGGTTGGCTCTTGCAAAAAATATCCTTTAAAAAATCTACGCCTTAAAAAAACAGTAAGGAAAGTAGTAAAGTCGGACCGGGCCGACTATCACCTTCACCACTTTGGGTGTATTGAACAGATGAATCCTAACAGACGTCGCATTTTTGAAGGACCATTAACATTAAAATTTCAGAATGTTTTGTGCATATCGGCCACATTTTGAGTTCTTGGTGCATCATGTACTTAAAATCGAAATATATATATATATATATATATATATGGGCAATATTGCCAATTTTTTTAATATTCCATTTTCAAAAAATCAGCTTTTTTGTTTTTGTCGCACATCTATGATTTTTGGTACACATATAGAGAAAAATGTTCTGACTCCGAAACCGTTCGCGATCAAATTTTTGGTTGATGCGCGCAAAAGTTATCGAGGTTTTAATTTTGGGCATAAGAAAAAAATCTTAAAATTACGCCGTTTATTATATTGACCAAAAACGTTGATATATATCTTCCTCCGTAAAATAAGAATATGAATATACTATAATAATCACGATAAAGTTGCACATGTTCGCGAAATATGAGAAAAATAAAAAATATAGCAGATTACATCAATATTTTCATTATATTAATGACATACACACACCTAAAAATTAATTTAAAAATATCTACATAATCTAAACACCGTGATGAATCAAATGATATCAAAATCACACAAGTCCGTGTAGCGGTTTCTAAATCAAAGCGACAACAAAACAAGATATTGAGGAAAAATATTTGTTTTTGGTTCAAAAAATAATGTCATCATATTATTTTTTTAATTGTATACAAGAAATTTCAGAAAAAAAAATGTTGGGGTTATTCTGCTATTTTACCCGAATTTCGCCGAAAAATTGACATATATAATAATAATCACTTTTTGTGTATAAGTATACGCCTTGCGGATTATATCAAGACCCTTCCGATAAATCATAGAATTCTATAAATAGGAATAAATCTTAAAATAAAATAATATTATGAAATATACATTTTAAATTGCGTGTAAATCGCGTAATACTCAAAATTATTTGATGCGCATGGGGTTTCCAGGAAGTACTGAAGTTTATCTTCCAATCCATATATATTTTGCGAAATTTCATTTGACGGCTAAGATGTGCCACACGTTACATTGAAGTACCCAAAAAATCGTAAAACGCGAATAATTTCCGAAAACACCATATGCCATTAAAGCGCATCCGATTTCGGTGTGCACCCTAAAAAAATACATCGATCTATACCGATTTCAATGTGGTCCATTAAGAACCATGGATGTGCCAGCAAAATATATTTTTGAGATAAATTTCGTCTAAATCGCGTAATTCTCAAAATCATTTGATGCGCATGCGGTTTCCAGGAAGTACTGAAGTTTATCTTCCAATCCATACATATTTTGCGAAATTTCATTTGACGGCTAAGATGTGCCGCACGTTACATTGAAGTACCCAAAAAATCGTAAAACGCGAATAATTTCCGAAAACTCCATATGCCATTAACGCGCATCCGATTTCTGTGTGCACCCTAAAAAAATACATCGATCTATACCGATTTCAATGTGGTCCATTAAGAACCATGGATGTGCCAGCACAATCTATATTTGAGATAAATTGCCTACATCTCTCTTTCGGCTGAAGTTTTTAAAGTTCTCTTTTCGAAAAAGATCAAAATCTGTATGAGGTCATTTATTGAAGCGGAAATGATACACAGAAAACACAAATAAATCCGCGATATTTTCAAAAACATTTTTCGCCAAATTTCGTGTTTTTGGAAGGCCAGTTCCCGCCGTTCTAGTAGATGGATTTTCACGAAGAAGATTTTATATCATCCGAAACGTAAAAAACCTTATTGATCGCGTGTACCCATATCATTCAGTTGACAGATCTAAAAATTTGGCCCGAAAAATAGGTTTTTTAGAAATTTGATTGCACAAAATTCGCACATTCGAATGAGATTTAATCTGAAGCTGTGCATACTACATACACAAAATATTTATCAAATTACGCAGATTCGCGACTACAATAATCTTATAATCGATTTTTATAAATCCCTGTTTGCGTATTAAAGCTAGAAGTAAAATTAAAAAAAACACTCAAAATCGAGCTTCAAAATGTCAGCATCATTTAAAGGTAGATGCAGTTAGTTAGTTTGAAAAGAGGGGTGGTTTAAAAAAACCACCACATGTCCATTATGGGACATACACTTAAGCCATAGTAGGCCTGTTGTGCGCTCTAGGAAGGAAAAGTATTTAGATTGGAATTATTTTTTTAAGTATTTTGTTTGGTCTCCCTATTCTTCTAGGAATTCTGTGTTTTTACAGAAGTCCTTTAATATTTTCCATTCACACCACCTTAGGTCATTAAGTTCAGGAATAGTGTCGGTTTTCAAGAATTGGGTTCGGATGAATGCAAAAGCTGGGCAGTGGCATAGAAAATGTTCCAACGTTTCGTTGTCTTCCCCACACGCTCTGCACCTGCTGCTTCCCGGACACCCAATCTTGTGTAAATGTGACTGCAGGTTAAGGTGTCCTGTGAGAATGCCTATCAGTCTGCTTAGTTCTTTCTTGTTTAGCGTGAGTATTTGCTTAGTCTTATCCTCATTTGGGTCTCCCCATAAGATTTTTGTGTTTTTTCCAGTCCTCTCGTTATTCCAGAGTGTTTTGTGCGCCTCTTTCGCCCATGACCTCATTTCTAGACGTGAAGAGCTGAAAGGTTTTGCACTGTCCACATCTATGTTGATTAGGTCCGTAGCACGTCTGGCGAGTTGGTTGGCTATCTCGTTTCCTATGACTCCTGAGTGACCCGGTACCCATATTATACGTACAAGACCGTGTCGTGAGAAGTTGTTTATTGTTTTTATGCATTCCAGTACGGTTTTTGATGTAACTGTCTTGGATGTTATTGCATTAATAGCATGTTTACTATCTGTCATGATGTTTATGTTATTATGCCCAGAGTTAGAGCTTAACCACCTTAGACACTCCGTTATAGCTTGAACCTCCGCCTGTAGGATCGTGTTGTGATCTGGCAGGCGAAGTGAGATTTCAGTCCCCGGTTCTTCAATAAAGAGTCCCAGTCCCGTCTTTCCCGCTAGCCGGGAGCCATCCGTGTAACAACAGTTCCCCGGAGGCATGTGAGCTAGTGTTCCGCTGCTCCATGAGTCTCTGTCCGGTATCAGGATTTCACACAACGTGATTGCTCTTGTTTCAGGTATTCGATCTGACTCAAAGTGGTTAATTGAGTTTCCGATCGTAGCCTGCAGTATGTTTTCGTGCGGTGTGTAGTGTCCGTTTTCGATCCACTCGTTCATGGCTTTAAGTCTTAAAGCTGCGATGGCCGCTTCGTATTTTATTTGGATGTCAACTGGGTGTATATACAGTATAGTTTCCAGTGCCCTAGTTGGTGTTGTCCGCATTGCCCCGCATATGCCTAGACAACAAGTTCTTTGGACTTTCTGTAATGTTATTACATTGCATTTTTTGTCAATTGCTGTCCACCAGACTACAGACGCGTAAGTTAGAATTGGCCTAATAACGCTCTTGTAGATCCAGTGTACCATCTTTGGGTTGAATCCCCATTTAGAGCCCACGGCTCTTCTACAGAAAGACCAGCATCTATGTGCCTTTTCGACCCGTTGATGTATGTGGTCTTTCCATCTAAGTTTTCTATCTAGTATGACACCTAGATATTTGACTTTATTTGATATTGCTATCACTTTGTTTTGAAAGATTGGTTCTTCATACTGTCCTATTTTTGTCTTTCTAGTGAAGAGACATATTTCCGTTTTGTCCGGATTTACGTTTAGACCCTCGGCTTCGCCCAATTAAAGGCGATGTTTAACGCCGTTTCAGCCTTCCTGCATAGTAAGTTAGGGTTCCTTCCCCTTAGAAGTATTATAACGTCGTCTGCATAACAGACTGGTTCAAAACCATCTTCGGTTAAACCATCTTCGGTTAGATGCAGTTAAAATTTTGAAAAATAATACATAAGGGGCGTAGTCCCCATTTTGTTGGCTTCTAGTTTTCTTTTGACACGAAGACCGTGGAATGACTGGCTTAGTCACAAATCGATAGAGAACATAAAAAAACTGGTTCGCCTCAACCTGTTTTTACACATTTTTTTACATTAAAGTAGACACAGCTTCCACCAAAATAAAGTTTGGAGGTCAATATCATGAACAGTTTGCAACGACAGATCAATTAACCCAAAACTATTCACTTTTTTCATATACTCAAGTAGTTCCCGAGTTATAAAGGGGTGAACCTCCGCTTCAGCTATGTTAAAAAATTGGCAATATTGCCCATATAGGAGCTCTATCCAAACCTGGACCGATTTCAAAACTTTTCACACTTAACTTAACTTCAGTACGTTGTGCAAAATTTTGTGTCAGTCGGCCTTACTTTGGGTCTTTGATGAACTATTTACTTAAAATCTATATATGGGAGCTATATCTAAATATGGACCGATTTTCAGGAAACTTAACACATATCGTTCTAGACCTAATTCATTACGCTATGCCAAATTTTGTGCAAATCGAAAAAAATATAGGGACTTTGATACTCCATTTACATTAAATCGGACGAAAATATATTTGGGACCTATCTGAACCGATTTTCACGAAACTTAACACACATCATTCTACGCCTAATTCATTACGCTATGCCAAATTTGGTGCAAATCGAATGATATATAGGGACTTTGGTACTCCATTTACATTAAATCGGTCGAAAATATATATGGGAGCTATATCTAAATCTGGACCGATTTTCAGAAAACTTAACACACGTCATTCTAGACCTAATTCATTACGCTGTGCCAAATATCGGGCAAATCGAAAGATATATAGGGACTTTGGTACACCATTTACCTTCAATCGGACGAAAATATATATGGGACCTATATCTAAATCTGAACCGATTTTCACGAAACTTAGCACACATCATTCTAGGCCTAATTCAGTACGCTGTGCCACATTTCCTGCAAATCGAAAGATTAATAGGGCCTTCAGTGCACCATTTACATAAATTCGGACAAAAATATATATGGGAGCTATATCTAAATCTGAACCGATTTTCACGAAACTTAGCACACATCATTCTAGGCCTAATTCATGACGCTATGCCAAATTTCGTGCAAATCGTAAGTTATATAGGGACTTTGGTACACCATTTACATTAAATCGGACGAAAATATATATGGGAGCTATATCTAAATCTGAACCGATTTTTCCCAATTTCAATAGGGTTTTTGGGCAGACCGAGGGACATGCATAATCTGCGCCTATTAATTCCAAAATATTCCCACTGGCATATTCTTCTAAGCTCCCTCTATACTAACAACATCATCATTCGATAACGCACGTAATTATTTTCCCCCAACAACCTTCTTCGTAAGAAAATCAGCTTCTCCTTCATGGACCTCCTCCATTCACTATGACCATATATCTCACAAATTATTATGACTTTTTTTCCGCCTTCCAATTTTTATTAATTTTGTATACCATCGTCTTCTTATTCTTCTATCACCATCATCATCCGCAGACGACAGAACGACCAACAACTACCAACGACAGTTTAATGCACTGGGCGATCATAGACCGTAGAACAGTCGCTCCGTAGAATTTGGATTCCAGACATGTAGTAACAGAAATTTACAGAGCCAATTCACTATGCCCCTACCCCCTGTTCTATAGAGGTTGGGAGCAATATGTGGTTCCTAAGACCCAATGACTATTTTGTTGTGCTGTCTTCTCCGACATATTCGCTGTAACTTATGGAGGTTTTTCTTCGACTACTTTTTGCCACCATAAATGTGAACTTGTGTGTATGTATGTCTGTGTGTGTTTGTTTTTGTTTTGTTTTTGCCAAGAATCTTGACGTCAAAAATGCTAAGCTTTATATGCCGGTTATTTTTCGTCTTTGTTGTTTTTCTTGTATGTTTTTACAACATTTAACCAAAGACAACAACAATATTTTTTTTCGACTAGTGGTGTAAAGTCAAAAGTGAAAAAACGCGCCAACTACAACAATCTTAACAAATCAAAAATAAGAAAAAAATCAACAACAGCAACAACAACATGGCCAACAAACCAACAAAAACATTTTTCAATCGAGCAGCTAAAACACAGTCGGAATTACGGCCAAAACAAAAAAAGTGGCAGCAGAAAAAAACAGGCAGAAAATCTAAAACAAAAACAAAGCCAGTCAGTTGGCTGACTGACTGGATGGCGAATTGACTGTTGGTTAGCTGTTAGCTACGATGATACCAAAGCTATGCCGGAGCTCCCTTTCTCTGGCAATCAGAACAGCAGTAGCTGCCTAGCGGCTGCTGCTGTTGTTTTTCCAAAGTCTTGGCCTGCCTTAATTGTGCGAATTTCTTGTTGTTGTTGTTGTCGTAATTTTTTGTTTTAATAATAAAAATAATTTTTCTTCATTCTGCACAGTGGATAGAAAATCTTCTATAGTCTTGCATGGATGCTTGAAAAAAATTGTCTTTAAAAAATCCTCGCTTTATGGGAGGTTGCCCATTTTTTTTAAAAAATCCACGCTTTATGGGAGGTTGCCAATTTTTTTAAAAAATCCACGCCTTATAGGAGGTTGACAATTTTTTTCTTTAAAAAATCCACGCTTTATAGGAGGTTGACAATTTTTTTTCTTTAAAAAATCCACGCCTTATAGGAGGTAGACAATTTTTTTCTTTAAAAAATCCACGCCCTTATGGGAGGTTGACAATTTTTTTTCTTTAAAAAATCCACGCCTTATAGGAGGTTGACAATTTTGTTCTTTTAAAAATCCACGCCTTATGGGAGGTTGACAATTTTTTTCTTTAAAAAATCCACGCCTTATAGGAGGTTGACAATTTTTTTCTTTAAAAAATCCACGCCTTATAGGAGGTTGACAATTTTTTTCTTTAAAAAATCCACGCCTTATAGGAGGTTGACAATTTTTTTCTTTAAAAAATCCACGCCTTATAGGAGGTTGACAATTTTTTTCTTTAAAAAATTCACGCCTTATAGGAGGTTGACAATTTTTTTCTTTAAAAAATCCACGCCTTATAGGAGGTTGACAATTTTTTTCTTTAAAAAAATCCACGCCTTATAGGAGGTTGACAATTTTTTTCTTTAAAAAAATCCACGCCTTATAGGAAGTTGACAATTTTTTTCTTTAAAAAATCCAGGCCTTATAGGAGGTTGACAATATGTTTCTTTAACAAATCCACGCCCTTATAGGAGGTTGACATTTTTTTTAAAACAATCCACGCCTTATGGGAAGTTGACATTTTTTTTTAAAACAATCCACGCCTTATGGGAAGTTGACAATTTTGTTCTTTTAAAAATCCACGCCTTATGGGAGGTTGACAATTTTTTTTTTCTTTAAAAAATCCACGCCTTATATGAGGTTGACAATTTTTTTAAACAATCCACGCCTTATGGGAGGATGACAATTTTGTTCTTTTAAAAATCCACGCCTTATAGGAGGTTGACAATTTTTTTCTTTAAAAAATCCACGCCTTATAGGAGGTTGACAATTTTTTTCTTTAAAAAATCCACGCCTTATAGGAGGTTGACAATTTTTTTCTTTAAAAAAATCCACGCCTTATAGGAGGTTGACATTTTTTTTCTTTAAAAAAATCCACGCCTTATAGGAGGTTGACAATTTTTTTCTTTAAAAAATCCACGCCTTATAGGAGCTTGAAAAAAAATCCACGTCTTGTGTGGATCTTTACAAAATATGTTGTAATAAATACATTTTTTATATTTTTAATCATTCTAATTTTGTCCCACTGTCCCTTGATTATTTACTTTTTCTGACAACCCACTCCCTACCAAACATATATTTTTTTTTTTTTTTGTGGCCCCCCATACAAGGGTCGTTTGCTTAGCCTTATCTTGAAGATACACAAAAGTCACACACCAACATCGTACATACATACACACACACATATGTGTGTATGTTTGTAAAAATGAATGAAAAAAGGTAGTAATATTTTATATTTTTTGTTATGTTGTTGTTTTTTTCTCACCTTGTAGGTTTTTTTGCAGATTTTCTTTTAGATTTCGGAACGAACAAAAAAACGAACCGAAATCAAGTTTTTCCTTTTGGAAATATTTCTTTGCTGCTGCTGTTCTTGTCGTAAAGTCTGTTCAACTCTTGTTTTTGTCTGCCAGGCAGGCAGTCATTCAGCCGGGCAGCCAGTCATCTAGTCAACCGGTAGAAAAAGAACCTTCAGAGTTTAGGTTTTCATTAGAGATTTTTTTGGAAGGGGGGTTTTGTGCTAGTCTTTTTTTGTCTTCAGATACCAAATAGGGAAAAATGTTTTTTTATGTTTTTCTTGCTGTTTTTGTAACGATTATTTTATATTCGTTTCGGGTTTTTGTTGTGAAAATTATAAAAAATTGTTTGCTGGAGTCCTTAACAACAAAAACATGAACGAAACGAAAAAAATGTTTGCCGGTTCTGCAGATTGCCACAGCCAAGCTGGATAGAAAAACATTTTCCAAGGGATCCACAAGAATTTCTTTAATAACGAAACTTGTTGTTGTTGTTTTTTTGCCACTAATAATTTTGTGTTTGTAATATATTTATGTGAATCTCCAGGGTTGGAAAAGTGTCATTCAACCTCTTATAAGGCTTGGATTTTTTAAAGAATAATTTTTTGTACCTCCACTAAGGCGTGGATTTTATAAAGAATAATATTTTGTACCTCCAATAAGGCGTGGATTTTTAAAAAATAATTTTTTTCACCTCCTATAAGGCGTGGATTTTTTAAAGAATAATTTTTTCCACCTCCTATAAGGAGTGGATTTTTTAAAGAATAATTTTTTCAAGCTCCTATAAGGCGTGGATTTTTTAAAGAATACTTTTTTGTACCCCCACTAAGGCGTGGATTTTTTAAAGAATAATTTTTTGTACCTCCAATAAGGCGTGGATTTTTTTAAAGAATAATTTTTTGTACCTCCAATAAGGCGTGGATTTTTTTAAAGAATAATTTTTTCAAGCTCCTATAAGGCGTGGATTTTTTAAAGAATATTTTTTTGAACCTCCTATAAGGCGTGGATTTTTTAAAGAATATTTTTTTGAACCTCCTATAAGGCGTGGATTTTTTAAAGAATACTTTTTTGTACCCCCACTAAGGCGTGGATTTTTTAAAGAATAATTTTTTGTACCTCCACTAAGGCGTGGATTTTTTAAAGAATAATTTTTTGTACCTCCACTAAGGCGTGGATTTTTTAAAGAATAATTTTTCCACCTCCTATAAGGCGTGGATTTTTTAAAGAATAATTTTTTGTACCTCCACTAAGGCGTGGATTTTTTAAAGAATAATTTTTCCACCTCCTATAAGGCGTGGATTTTTTAAAGAATAATTTTTTGTACCTCCACTAAGGCGTGGATTTTTTAAAGAATAATTTTTTGTACCTCCACTAAGGCGTGGATTTTTTAAAGAATAATTTTTTGTACCTCCACTAAGGCGTGGATTTTTTAAAGAATAATTTTTTGTACCTCCACTAAGGCGTGGATTTTTTAAAGAATAATTTTTTGTACCTCCACTAAGGCGTGGATTTTTTAAAGAATAATTTTTTGTACCTCCACTAAGGCGTGGATTTTTTAAAGAATAATTTTTTGTACCTCCACTAAGGCGTGGATTTTTTAAAGAATAATTTTTTGTACCTCCACTAAGGCGTGGATTTTTTAAAGAATAATTTTTTGTACCTCCACTAAGGCGTGGATTTTTTAAAGAATAATTTTTTGTACCTCCACTAAGGCGTGGATTTTTTAAAGAATAATTTTTTGTACCTCCACTAAGGCGTGGATTTTTTAAAGAATAATTTTTTGTACCTCCACTAAGGCGTGAATTTTTTAAAGAATACTTTTTAAATTTGTATACCCTACACAACTATGTTGTCAAGGTATTACAGCTTTGTGCAGCCCCAAGAATTTGTAACGCCGCTAAATATTGGTCCTAGACCAACCTTTAAGCATACCGATCGTCATATCTCGACTAGCTGAATCGATATAGACATGTGTGTCCGTCCGTCTGTCCATTATAATTTGTAAACAGGATACAGGCCACAGTTATTTTGCATGTAGGATGGATTCTGGCCAATGAAGACCCTATTGTTTTTGGTAAAGATCGGTTAATATTTAGGGAATGAAATGGATCAAATACTTAATTTTTGTCAGCTTTTCTGGTCGCTCCAGAGGCCACAAATATGGCCCAAACATCTCGAATTTTTACATGGAGAAGGGGATCGGACCAAAGAATAAGCATACTTGAAGATCGGTCAATATTTAGCGGGTCAAATGGACCCTGACTTTTGTGTGAAAAACTACAAAATTTGTATTCTGTACCCTGAAGGATATATACCCGAGAAGTTGATATTATATCCAAAGTTGTCCTTTAAATTGATACCAATTATATTGTCGTATGTACTCGGATGTGGGAGTTACACTTAAATATTTACAGGTGCTTACGAATTCAGATATTAATTAGTAACCCATTACCACACTAGAGTGCGGAAATTTAGCGCAGAACGCTTTGAAATTTTGCATGAGGTTCCAGGTATGGTCTAGGACAACGCCTATAATTTTCGGTGATGATCAGATAATAATATTGGAATGAAGTGGACTGAAAACTTAATTTTTTGTGTTTTTTTCGAGTCGATCCATTGGCCACAAATAAATATCGTACATCACAACACAACCAACGGTGAGGGGAATCTGGACAACTAATTCGAAGGGCTGTACTGAATATTAGTAATACTTGTTGACTTCTAGACGGTCAAAACGGTACAAATATCGCGAAATATTGCCCAAGCTCAGAATATAGAACCACATAAGGTTATATTTTCGTGGAAGTTGTGTAGGGTATCATATGGTCGGCCCCGTTCGACTATACTCCTCCGCTCACTGGTTTTTTTCCTGTTCATATAAGGCGTAGATTCTTTATTTTTTTAATAATATTTTTTTTAATGCATTTTAAAGGCGTGGCCGGGTCTAACTTTTTTAAAGCATTATTTATAAATTATAACAGAGCCTCGATTGAAAAAAAAATATTCTTCAAGTCCTAGCCAAACTATTTTTTTCAACATAGCCTGGATTTTACTCAGCCTGAAATTTTCTTCCAGGCTCTGCAATAATTTATAAAAAAACTGATTAAAAAAATTTACATGCATCCTTACTTGTGAAACTAATTTTTTTAAATAATAATTTTGATGGCCTAGATTTTTTATAATTTAATTTTTTCTAGCTTTCAGGCTGCATCTGTGGCAATTTCAACAAAACGGAATAACGTCATTCAAGTCTCAATTTGGTGTACCATTTAGGTAAAATCCGACAAATATATATATATATATATATATGCGGGAGCTATATCTAAATCTGAACCGATTTTCAGGAAACTCACACACATCATTCTAGGTTTAATTTAGTACGCTGTGCCAATTTTCGTGCAAATCGAAAGTTATATAGAGACTTTGGTGCACCATTTACATAAAATCGGACGAAAATATATATGGAAGCTATATCTAAATCTAAACCGATTTTCAGGAAACTTAACACACATCATTCCAGGCTCAATTTAGTACGCTGTGCCAACTTTCGTGCAAGTCGAAAGATATTTGGGGACTTTCGTGCACAATTTACCTTAAATCGGGAGAAAATATATATGGGAGCTATATCGAAATCTGAACCGATTTTTTCGAAACTTGCCACACAGCATTCCAGTCTCAATTTAGTACGCTATGCAAAATTTCGTGCAAATCGAAAGTTACATAGGGACTTTGGTGCACCATTTACATAAAATCGGACGAAAATATATATGGAAGCTATATCTAAATCTGAACCGATTTTCACGAAACTTTGCACACAACATTCTAGGTATAATTCAGTACGCTGTTCCAAATTTCGTGCAAATCGAAAGATATTTGGGGACTTTCGTGCACCATTTACCTTAAATCGGGCGAAAATATATATGGGAGCTTTATCTAAATCTGAACCAATTTTCAGGAAACTTATCGCACATCATGCCAGACTCAATTTAGTACACATTGCCAATTTTCGTGCAAATCGAAAGTTATATAGGGACTTTGGTGCACCATTTACATAAAATCGGACGAAAATATATATGCGAGCTATATCTAAATCTGAACCGTTTTTCACGAAACTTTGCACACATCATACCAGGTTTAATTTAGTACGCTGTGCCAAATTTCGTGCAAATCGAAAGATATTTGGGGACTTTGGTGCACCATTTACCGTAAATCGGACGAAAATATATATGGGAGCTATATCTAAATCTGAACCGATTTTCAGGAAACTTAACACACGTAATTCTAGACTCAATTAGGTACGCTATGCTAAATTTCGTGCAAATCGAAGGATATGTAGGGACCTTGGTGTACTATTTACCTTAAATCGGACGAAACAATATATGGGAGCTATATCTAAATCTGATCCGATTTTCTTCAATTTCAATAGGGTTTGCCCTTGGGCCAAATAAGTGACTTGTGCCAAATTTCATCCAAATCGGATTATAAATGCGATCTGTATAATTTAACATGGACAGACGGACGGACATGTAAAAATCGACTCAGAAAGTGATTACATACATATTCTCGAAAGGAGCCATGTGTCTATCTCGTTTCCTTTTGCATGTAGCAAAGACATAATACCCTGTAGCACAGTGTGGTGAAGGTTATAAAAATAAGTATTTAAAGCCATAGCAGAGCCTGTAGGTTTTTTATAAAATTATTTTTTTTTACACATTTTATTAATTTAATTTAATTTTATATTTCTAATTTTTCTCGAGTGTATTTCTATTGCAAAAATGCCATCATTCTTATTTTAGAAACGCCTTTGTTGTTTGTGTATACCACCAACAAACATTAATGGAAATTTTTATATACGAGTATATAATTTTTTTTATTTTATTTTTGAAGTTGTTTTTCTACAACCAACATCACTTAACTTTTTTTTGTGGGGCTTTTCATTTTATTTATAATCACGAATGAGAAAAATAAAAAAAGTTACCTTCATTATTTTTTGAAAAAAAAACAGCTATGATATTTTTCATATAATTTAAGATGATGTGCTTCAGCCCATGGAAACCTGAACTGGCGAGGAAAGATCTACGAATTTAAAAGAAAACAAAAAACAGAAAACCATAAAAACAGAACAACAACAACAACAGACTAAAACCCATAACAACAACATGGGAAATATTGTTTCTTGCTAATTTTTTTGTCTAGAGTTTTTTTCAGAATTTCAAAAAAAATATATTTTTTATTTTTCTAAAGATTAAAGCCAAGGTACCCTTAGTCATCGTTATTAAATTCTGAATAATAAAAGGGAGAAGTTCAATTTTCAGTAGAAATTGGTTGTGGTTGTGATATCATATGACACTTATTGTTGTAAAGAATTTTGACGGAATTTTTTGTTTTCTCAAAAAAAAAAAAAAAAATAATAAAAAATCAATAAAAACTGTATATAAAAATAACTACAACAAAGGCAATTGTAATTAAAAATATGCCCATAAAAATTGTGAATTATTGTTGATGCTTCTGATTTCCTGGCTTTTGGTATAACTTGAAAAAAAAATATTAAAAAAAAATCGAATGACTTAAAAAATGAATTTTTAAAAAAAAAAACTTTAAAATCCATAAAAATCTAAGCTCAGGTATGACTTAAAATACTTTTTTCATAACTAAAAACCCCAAGCTATGCCTCGAAACATTTTTTTTTTGCAATTTTTAAAGTCTCAAGTTGCTCATTTATTTATATTATTATTTATATATATTCCCGCTTATCTCAGGCAAAGTGAAATATTTTATAATTATTTTTCTTCTTCTTTCTTACTTTCCCACCACCCACAAACTTCTTCCGCAAAACAGATTTTAATCAAATTAACTTGGCAACCCAAAAAAAGAGATCCGACATTGACATTGCAATGAGGAAATATTAACGGAATTACAGACAACAAAAGTAATAATTCCGAATGAAATAAGAAAGAGCATTTCAAAAATTTTTTATCAGACAAAAAAAAAACAAAAAAATGATAAATCAATTAAAAACAATATTAAAAAAATAATTCGTTTTGAGACCAGCTGCGGTGAGGTGAATGGTTTGTTGATGAAGAAGGTGGTAGCGGTTCTAATCGTATATTTTTTTGTCAATCAACACACACGCTGGGGCTATTTTAAATCTTATCAAAAATTAATTTTTTGATAGTTTTTTTTTTTTTTTTTTGGAATTGAAACTTAGGTTTGCTACGTAATTTGATATATTTTTTTATTTATTTTATTTAAATTATATTTGATTTGAAATTGAATACTTTCAAATTTATTTTTTTTTTAATCATTTAAAACCCAGTAAGGAAAGTTAAAAAGTCGAACGGGGCCGACTATACGATACCCTTCACCACTTTGGGTACATACAAGAGATGCTAATGTATACAACATCCTGATAGAATATACTTAAGATTCAAAGTATGTTCTATGGAGGACCCTTGAATTGGAATCGGGCGAAATTAAATGTGTGAATTACATAGAGATTTTAAACCAATGAAAAAAAAAACACACACATAGCATTCTAACATCTATGAAAAAATGCATATCAATCGGCACTCTTGGATTCTTTGGAAGCTACATATATCGAAACGTGAACCGATTTTAACAAGTTTCTAATACTCTCTGCAATATTTCATGTAACGCCACCAGACGTAAGCTCCTCGGTGCACCATTTGCATGAAATTGGATGAAGATTGGTTCACTATTTACTTAAAATCGGATGAAGCTATATATGGGAACTATATCTGAATCTGATCAATGAAACTTAACACACTCTATCCTAGTCTTTATTACATACGTTATACCAAATTTCGTCAAAATCGGACAAAAATTGGGAGTTTGGTGCACCATTTACATAATATCGAAACTTAGCACACATCATTCTCGACCTAATTCAGTACCCTTTGCAAAATTTCGTACAAATCGAAAAATATATAGGGACTTTGGTGCACCATTTACATTAAATCGAACGAAACTATATATGGGAGCTATATCTAAATCTGAACCGATTTTCTCGAAACTTGACACACGTCATTCAAGACTCAATTGAGTACACTATGCAAAATTTCGTGCAAATCGGAAGTTGTATAGGGACTTCGCGCCACCATTTACATAAAATCATTCTGGACCACGCCTCTAGAGGCCAGGGAGTTGTTAGAAATATTCTTTAAAAATCCACGCCTCTAGAGGCCAGGGAGTTGTTAGAAATATTCTTTAAAAATCCACGCCTCTAGAGGCCAGGGAGTTGTTAGAAATATTCTTTAAAAATCCACGCCTCTAGAGGCCAGGGAGTTGTTAGAAATATTCTTTAAAATCCACGCCTCTAGAGGCCAGGGAGTTGTTAGAAATATTCTTTAAAAATCCACGCCTCCAGAGGCCAGGGAGTTGTTAGAAATATTCTTTAAAAATCCACGCCTCCAGAGGCCAGGGAGTTGTTAGAAATATTCTTTAAAAATCCACGCCTCTAGAGGCCAGGGAGTTGTTAGAAATATTCTTTAAAAATCCACGCCTCTAGAGGCCAGGGAGTTGTTAGAAATATTATTAAAAATATTTTTTGAAAAATCCACGCCTCTAATTTTTTTTTTTAAATTACTCATTTACAAAATATATTTTGAAAAATCCACTCCTTACAAAAAATATTTTTAAAAAAATTCCCGCTTAAAAAATATTGAAAAACATTAAAATATTTTTGAAAAATCAACGCCTTACAAAAAATATTTTTTGAAAAATCCACGCCTTAAAAAATATTTTTTGAAAAATTCATTGCTATTAAAAATTTTTTTTTTTTAAAAATCCATGCCTTTAAATAATATTTTTTAAAAAATCTATGCCTTTTATTTTAGAAATATTCTTTAAAAATCCACCCCTCTAGAGGCCAAAGTGTTGGTTGAAAATATTCTTTAAAAATCCACACCTCTAGAGGTCAGGGAGTTGTTAGAAATAATCTTTAAAAATCCACGCCTCTAGAGGCCAGGGAGTTGTTAGAAATATTCTTTAAAAATCCACGCCTCCAGAGGCCAGGGAGTTGTTAGAAATATTCTTTAAAAATCCACGCCTCTAGAGGCCAGGGAGTTGTTAGAAATATTCTTTAAAAATCCACGCCTCTAGAGGCCAGGGAGTTGTTAGAAATATTCTTTACAAATCCACGCCTCCAGAGGCCAGGCAGTTGTTAGAAATATTCTTTAAAAATCCACGCCTCTAGAGGCCAGGGAGTTGTTAGAAATATTCTTTAAAAATCCACGCCTCTAGAGGCCAGGGAGTTGTTAGAAATATTCTTTAAAAATCCACGCCTCTAGAGGCCAGGGAGTTGTTAGAAATATTCTTTAAAAATCCACGCCTCTAGAGGCCAGGGAGTTGTTAGAAATATTCTTTAAAAATCCACGCCTCTAGAGGCCAGGGAGTTGTTAGAAATCCACGTCTTTAAATTTTTTTTTAAATTATTCATTTACAATTTTTTTTTTTTTTGAAAAATCCACTTCTTACAAAAAATATTTTTAAAAAAATTCCCGCTTAAAAAATATTTAAAAAAAATTTAAAATGTTTTTTGAAAAATCAACGCCTTACAAAAAATATTTTTCGAAAAATCCACGCCTTACAAAAAATATTTTTTGAAAAATCCACGCCTTACAAAAAATATTTTTGAAAAATCCACGCCTTAAAAAAGTATTTTTTGAAAAATCAACGCCTTACAAAAAATATTTTTTGAAATATCCACGCCTTAAAAAATATTTTTTGAAAAATCCATGCCTTTAAAGAATATTTTTTAAAAAATCTATGCCTTTTATTTTAGAAATATTCTTTAAAAATCCACGCCTCTAGAGGCCAGGGAGTTGTTAGAAATATTCCTTAAAAATCCACGCCTCTAGAGGCCAGGGTGTTGTTAGAAGTATTCTTTAAAAATCCACGCCTCTAGAGGCCAAGGAGTTGTTAGAAATATTCTTTTGAAAATCCACGCCTCAAAAGGCCAGGGAGTTGTTAAAAATATTATTAAAAATATTTTTTGAAAAATCCACGCCTTTAATTTTTTTTTTTAATTACTCATTTTCAAAATATATTTTGAAAAATCCACTCCTTACAAAAAATATTTTTAAAAAAATTCCCGCTTAAAAAATATTTAAAAAAAATTTAAAATATTTTTTGAAAAATCCACGCCTTACAAAAAATATTTTTTGAAAAATCCACAAAAAATATTTTTTTGAAAAATCCACAAAAAATATTTTTTTGAAAAATCCACGCCTTACAAAAAATATTTTTTGAAAAATCCACGCCTTACAAAAAATATTTTTTGAAAAATCCACGCCTTACAAAAATGTTTTTTGAAAAATCCACACCTTACGAAAATGTTTTTTTGAAAAACCCACGCCTTTAAAGAATATTTTTTAAAAAATCTATGCCTTTAAAAATATGTTTGAAAATATACGATTTAAAAAAAAATATTTAAAAAATCCACGTCTTCAAAAAATATTTTTTTTATTCTTTAAAATCCACGATTTAAAAAATATTTTTTTTAAACAACAGCAAATTTTTTAAAATAATTTTATTAAAGCCATCAACAAGGCAGCTTTAAAAAATTTATTTTAAAAAATCCACGCCGTGCTGAGCTTTAAAAATTCTTCAGAAAAAAAATATAATTAAAAAAATGTGGAAAAAATCTGTAAATGATTAATAATTATGCCACACAAACATACAAAATATATACATACATATAATTTTATTGTATTTTTTTTTAATTACAATTTGTTCACATCAATTCAAAGAATGACATTTTAGGGCATGTCAACCATACACACATACATATGTATGCCTGTATGTGTGTCTCACCAAAGTAAAAAAAAAAAACAAATTAACAAAAAAATTATTTTAATATTAATGAAAAATTGCAAAAAAAAGAAATTAACAATTTCAAGCACAGAAAAATATGGCAAAAAACATCGACACCATTTTCATGTCATAATTTGTTGAAAAGCAAAAAAACGACAACAACCACGTTAACACATAACAACAACAATTGAAAATCCCCAAACAACAGAAAAACAGCAAACAAACTGAAAAAAAATAAAATAAAATTTCATTATTTACGTTGGAAATGTGTGTGTGTGTGTGTATGTTGATTTTCTTTTTGTTGCTGTTGTTGTCGTTGTTGTGTATTTTTCTTGCTAATTCTATAATTTATACTTTTTTTTCAAAAAAAAAAAAAAGGTTCGAAAAAAAATATTTCAATTAAATTGTTATTTATTTGCTGTTGCTGCTGCCACCATCACCACCACCACCAACCGACCAACCACTGCCATCGGTAGCAGCAACCAGGGCCGCGAGAAAAAAAAACAGTATTAAAATAATTGCCTTGTGTTGTTGTTGTCGTTTTTTTTTTAATTTCCATTTCAGTTTTTTCGAAGACATTTTTATCTCCATGCCTTTGGTAGTGTGTGTTTGTGTTTTTTTTTAATTTCATATTTCTATGACATGCTCTCAAGGGGATTTTTTTATAGTTTTTGCTGTTGTTGTTTGGAGCACAAATAACAACAACAAAAATATTTAATTTATTTTGTACTTTGCAATGTTTTTGTTTTTATTATTTATTCAATTTATTTTAATGCTGCAAAAAAATATAGAGTCAAGGAGAAAAACAACAACAATTTTTTTTCAAAATTGGGTAACAATTTAAAAAAAAGAACAGCACACCTTGAAAAAATTAAAAAAAAAAAAACTTAAAATTTTTTTTTTTTAAATCTACTCCTACTATAAACAAGTGAAACCAGTAAGGAAGTAGTAAAGTCGGACTGGGCCGATTATATGACACCCCTCACCACTTTGGGTATATTCTACATAGTCTCCTAACAGACGTCGCCTTTTCGAAAGATCACCAATTACCTTAAATCTGACGAAAATATATATGAGAGCTATATCTAAATCTGAACTGATTTTCAAGAAACTTCGCATACATCATTCTAGATATAATTCAGTACGCTATACCAAATTTCGTGCAAATCGAAAGATATATAGGGACTTTGGTACACCATTTACATAAAATCGGACGAAAATATATGTGGGAGCTATATCTAAATATATGTGGGAGCTATATCAATGCAAAATCTGAACCGATATTTAGGGACTTTGGCGCACCATTTACTTTAAATTGGACGAAATATATATATATGGAAGCTATATCTAAATCTGAACCGATTTTCATGAAACTTCGCACACATCATTCTAGGCCTAATACATTGCGTTATGCCAAATATCGTGCAAATCAAAAGATATATAGTGACTTTGGTGCATTATTTACATTAAATCGGACGAAAATATATACGGAAGCTATATCTAAATCTGAACCGAGGCATAATACCCTGTACCACAGTGTGGTGAGGGCATAAAAAATCTACGCCGTGTTGATATCTTGAAAAAAATATTTTTAAAAAAATCCTCGCCTGGTAATATCTTGAAAACACATTTTTTATAAAAATCCTCGTCTACTGAAAAGCGACCGAAGACAAAGATAAGCAGACCAGCATATGATCGCTGCCCTGGTCATGACATTTAAATTCTGCTAGGAGATTTTAATGCAAAAATCGGAAGGGAAAACATTTTTGGCCCCACCGAGAGGAAAATTCAGTCTTCATGAAGAAACATCCGACAACGGCAGCAAAAAACATGGTAGTTAGCAGCACCAGATTTAAGTATCTCAATATAGAAAAGGCCGCCTGGATTTCTTCTTATCAAGCAACGAGAAATCAAATTGATCATGTTGTGATAGACGGAAGGCATTCATCCAGTGTATTAGACGTTCGATCGATCCGAGGAGTGAATATCGATTCGGACCATTACCTTTTGGCAGCCAAGGTACGCACTCGTCTTAATGTTGCAGCAAAGGTGCGACCTAACACAACACGGAAACTCGACGTCGAAAAGCTGCAAACACAACAGGTAGCCGAGGCTTACTCCGCTCAACTTACCCACCTGCTGCTTGACGAAAGCACTTCTTGTCCCGATAATAGTATAGAAGCACAATGGCAAAGAATTGCCCACTCCCTGCAAACTGCAGCAAAAGCAACACTTGGGTATCAAAAACCACCACCAAGAAGCCCATGGTACGATCAGGAGTGTCGTAATGCTACTGATGTGAAAAACGCAGCGCATAGGGCAACGCGGCGGACAGTAGCAACACATAATGTGATGGAGAACTGTGGGGAGAAAAGGAGAGAGAGGAAAAACGTATTTTCAGAAAAAAGAAGAAAGAACAAGAAAAAAGTCAGCGTGAGCAAATCGAAATGTACAGGAGTCAGAATGAAGTCCGACAATTTTACCAAGGAGTAAAACACCAAATCGACTGCTTTGGTCCAGGCACATCCTCCTGTAGAGATGAAAAAGGAAACCTGGTGACAGATACAGACAGCGTGTTGAGGATCTGGAAGGAGCATTTTGAAAAACTTCTGGTATCGAATAGTGGCCATGAAAAAGATACCCCAGAACCAATAAGAGATGATGGTATAGAGTGTATACCACCTAGTCAAGATGAGGTCAGAGTAGCAATTAATCGGCTGAAGAACAATAAAGCAGCAGTCGCCGACGGGTTACCAGCCGAACTATTCAAGACTGTTGGTCAGATACTGGTAAGGAGCATACACCAGCTGATTAGTACAATTTGGTTAGAAGAATGCATGCCCAATGATTGGAACCTCAGCTTCCTATGTCCCGTGCACAAAAAAGGAGACAAGACGATATGTGCCAACTATAGAGGAATATGTCTCCTTTTCATCGCATATAAAGTGCTATCCAGCGTACTGTGTGATCGACTAAAGCCAATGTTCAATGACATTATTGGACCATATCAATGCGGCTTCAGACCTGGCAAATCCACCATTGACCAGATTTTCACTCTGCGCCAAATCCTGGAAAAGACCCACGAAAAACACATCGACACATACCACCTATTTGTCGACTATAAAGCCGCATTCGACAGCCTTATCCGTTCAGAGGTGTTTAAAGCCATGTCTGCGTTCGGCATTCCTGCAAAATTAATACGGCTATGCAGGATAACTTTAAGTGGCACAAGGTCAGCCGTTAAAGTCGGAAAGGACCTATCAGAGACCTTCAATACCGAACGAGGATTCAGACAAGATGACAGTTTGTCGTGTGATCTTTTTGATATCGTGCTGGAAAAGGTCATACGAGAGGCAAAGGTGATCAAAAATGGCAATCCGTACACCAAACAACATCAGTTACTCGCCAACGCCGATGACATCGATATAATGGGTCGAACATTGCGAGCAGTAACAGCCACCTTTGAACAAATTGAAAAGGAGTCTGCCAAAGTGGGTCTGGCAGTAAACGGCGAGAAGACCAAGCTGATGGTATCAACGCGCAAGACGTCCAGTAGACTCGGACCAACTGTGGAACTTGAGAACTACAACTTCGAGGTAGTTGAAGATTTTATATACCTTGTGGTACCGCCATAAACATAACGAATGGCATCAGTTTTGAAATTCGGAGAAGGATTGTGATGGCCAACAGATGCTACTATGGTCTAAATAACCAGTTTAGAAATAAGGCCATCTCCAGCAGGCCAAACTCACACTCTACATGACGCTGATACTACCCGTACTGTTATATGGATCTGAAGCATGGGTACTTGTACAGCAGATGAGGCAGCTCTAGGAGTGTTTGAGAAAAAATTCTTTGAAAGATCTACGGGCCGATCTGCGTCAACAGTAAATATCGGCGTCGAATGAACCACGAGATTTATACGCGGACATTGACATAGTCAGTCATATTGAGCTGCAGCGATTGGCCATGTTGTGGCTAGACCGTGTTGTGCGAATGAATAATTGTAAAATTCCAAACGAACGAATTCGAGTGACTTACGACCAAACTCCTTGGTTTTGAAAAATATGTCATTTATTTTTGTTTTGAATCAGAAAACATCTATAAACATAAATAAAGGTTTGGTCGTAAGTCACTCGAATTCGTTCGTTTGGAATTTTACAAAAACATACTGTAAGAATGTCCCAGCTTAAAAAGTATATAAAAGCGAGCCTACTGATGATACCCGTAGAAGGGGAAGGCCACGAATTAGATGGAAAACCAAGTAGAAAACAACATCTTGGAACGTGGTTTTCAAATTGGAGGAGATGCGCACAGGACCGACGCGCTTGGAAATCTTTTTAAAGCTCGGCTTATGGAACAACCGTTCCGTAACAGGCCAGCTAGGACTTTTCAAAAAATATTTTTATACCCTTCACCACACTGTGGTACAGGGTATTATGTCTCTGTGCATATATTTGTAACAGGCAAAAGGAAGCGAGATAGACCTTTGAGAATATGCATAGAATCACTTTCTGAGTCGATTTATGCATGTCCGTCCGTCTGTAGATGTTAAATTGTAAACAAAGTACAGGTCGCATTTATAATCCGATTTGGATTAAATTTGGCACAAGTCACTTATTTGGCCCAAGGACAACCCCTATTGAAATTGGGAAAAATCGGTTCAGATTTAGATATAGCTCCCATATATATTTTCGTCCGATTTAATGTAAATGGTGCAACAAAGTCCCTATATATCCCTCGATTTGCATGAAATTTGGCACAGAGTACTGAATCAGGTTCATAATGATGTGTGCCAAGTTTCGAGAAAATCAGTTCAGATTTAGATATAGCTCCCATATATATTTTCGTCCGATTTAATGTAAATGGGGCACCAAAGTCCCTATATATACTTCGATTTGCACGAAATTTGGCATAGCGTAATGAATTAGGTCTAGACTTATGTGTTTTAAGTTTCGTGAAAATCGGTTCAGATTTAGATATAGCTCCCATATATATATATTCGTCCGATTTAATGTAAATGGTGCACCAAAGCCTCTCAATATCTTTAGATTTGCACGAAATTAACATAGCGTACTAAATTGAGCCTGGAATGATGTGTGTTAAGATTCCTGAAAACCGGTTCAGATTTAGATATAGCTCCCATGTATATTTTCGAAATTTATCATAGCGTACTAAATTGAGCCTAGAACAATGTGTGTTAAATATCGTGAAAATCGGTTCTGATTTAGATTAGCTCCCATATATATTTTCGTCCGATTTAAGGTAAATGGTGCACCAAAGCCTCTCAATATCTTTAGATTTGCACGAAATTTGGCACAGCGTACTAAATTGAGCCTAGAATGGTGTGTGCAAAGTTTCGTAGAAATCGGTTCAGATTTAGATATAGCTCCCATATATATTTTCGTCCGATTTAAGGTAAATGGTGCACCAAAGTCCATATATATCTTTCGATTAGCACGAAATTTGGGACAGTGTACTGACTTAAGCCTAGAATGATAGATTTTTTATGATTTTTTTTAAATAAGAAAAAAATGCTTTTACGAATATTTTACTTTGAGTGTATTTTTAGCCTTCATTATAATTGTGCGTCTACATTGAGGTGGAATTCTGTACAATTTTCTCTACATTTATTTAAGTTTGGTTTTTTTTTAGTTATTACTTTTGTTTTTCATTAAAAATTTTTCGTTGTTGTTATTATTATTTTTTTTAATAATTTCAATAATATTGAGTTGGTTTTTTTATTTATTGTTTCATTTTTTTTTATTTTCTGTTTGTTAATGGATTTTTGCCCGTTGTCAATAATGTAAAAAAGGCAGAATGAACAAAATACCGAAGAAAAAATTAATTAAAAAAATTTAATAATATTTTGTCTTTGTTTGGCTGTGGTGGTGGTGATGATGATGATGGTGGCATGGTTGCGCAGGAAGGGTTCGGCAGTGGGGACAAAAAAGAGATAAAACTTTATATTCATTATTATTACCTTTTTTGCTGCTGCTGCTGGCCGTTGCCAGCTGACTGGAGTTGATGGCTTGCCATTTGATTATTGTCAGATTTTTTTTTTCTCAAACAAATTTATTTCAAGGAAAATACGTTTTTTTGTTGTTGTTGGAATAATTCATTAGCAATTTTTTTATTTAACAAAAAAATTCAAATGAAAAATGTTGTACAGTAATTTCTGAATATTTTTTTAGAAAATACACGACAGATGATAATTTGAAAAAATATTTTTTTTATAAAAAATTGGTCTAGACTTTTTATAAAAAAATATTTTTGAATACTTAAAAAAATAAAAATATTGATGAAGAGATATTTTTTTAGAAAATCCACAACCAATAAATATTTTTTTAATTTGAAAAAAATTAAATTATTATTTTTAATATATGGTTGCCCCACTGTACTTCCCGTTTTGTTTTTTAATTCAAAAATTGTATAGTATTAATTATTTGTTTTTTTTATTTGACATTTTTTTTTTTGAAAAATCTCGACTAATAAGAACGTAAAAAAAATTTTTATAAATAGTTGGTCTAGGTTTTTTATAAAAAAAAATATTTTTTAATACTTTAGAGAAATAAAAATATTGATGAAGATTTTTTTAGAAAATCCACAACCAATAATAATTAAAAAAAAAAATAAATTATTATTTGTTTTTATATATGGCGCCCCACTGCACTTCCCGTTTGGTTTTTTTATTTAAAAAATTTTATAGTTTTAATTATTTGTTTTTTTATTTGGAAATTGTTTTATTCATGTTTTTTTTTGTTATTTAGTTTTTTTATTTAAAAAATTTAGAATGTTTTTTCTCTAGTTTTTTTTTGTTTTGTTTAATAATTATTTCGAAACACGCAAAACTTAATTAGAATTATTTGCGAAATTATTATTATTTTTTTTTTTTTAGAATATTAAATTAATGAAATGAACGAATGAATGAAACATTGAAAAATATAAAAAAAACAACAACAATGCCTATTATAATTGTTGTTGGGGTTTTTGTTGTAGTTAGTTATTTAGTTGGCTGGCTGGCTGGCAAAAGGTGCAAGGATGTCATGTTAATTAAATATTTAATAAAAACAAAAACAATTTAATTGTTTTGAGATAATTTTTTCAGAATATTTTTCATGGAGTTTTTTGTTGCTGTTGAATTAAATTGTTGAAATTTGAAAACATATTTTTTCAATGCATTTTTCCAAATGGCATTGATTTTTAATATTGACAACTCAATTAAAATTATAAAATAAAAAAAAAATAAAAAATGCGATTTTTTTATTAAAAAAAAAAAAAACAATTAAAAAATATTTTTTGAATGACTGACTTCAGAGACTATCAATAGGCGTGGATTTTTTAAATTATTTGTTTATTGGTTGGGTTTTTTAAAATTTATTTTTTTAAGGCGTTGATTTTTAAAGGAGCATGCTGGTAAGGAGCATGCACCAGCTGATTAGTACAATTTGGCTAGAAGAATGCATGCCCAATAATTGGAACCTCAGCATCCTGTGTCCCGTGCACAACGGGAGGCAAGACGATGTGTGCCAACTATAGAGGAATAAGTCTATCCAGTGTGCTGTGTGAACGATTGAAGCCAATGGTCAATGACATTATTGGACCATACCAATGCGGCTTCAGACCTTTCACTCTGCGCCAAATCCTGAAAAAAACCCAAGAAAAACACATCAACACATTCCACCTATTCGTCGACTATAAAGCCGCATCCGACAGCCCTATTCGTGCAAAATTAATTCGGCTATGAAGGATAACTTTAACTGGCACAAGATCAGCAGTTAAAGTCGGAAATGACCTGTAGAAATGAAGAAGGAACTTGGTGACAAATACAGACAGCGTGTTGAGGATCTGGAAGGAGCATTTTGAAAAACTTCTGGTATCAAATAGTGGCGGTGAAGAAGGTACCCTAGTACCAATAAGCAGTGTTGCCAAAACCCTGTTGAGAAAAAATGCTAGATTTTGTTGAAAAAAATGCTAGAAAGTGCTAGAAAATTTAAAAAAGTGCCAGAAAAAAGTGCTAAAAATTAAATGAATAAAATTGTTAATATGTAATAATGAAATATTCATCAGAGACCCCATTTTTCTTAAAGGCTATTCTTTGTCGATTTAGCCATGTCCATTCGATTGAGGTCGCAATATTGAAAACAGAGCTTTGGAATTTTGCCCATATATTGCACTACTCCTAGGACATTTGGTATTGGAAATTAAATATATTGGTCTTTTTTGTGTATACCATACCCAATATTTGATTTTTTTAAGGTTTTGGGCACATTTTCAACCTAATATGCGGTTTTGTATTTCGGATTCTCCCTGTGTAGAAAGTCTTCTTACTAAAAATTATCAACATTGGTTAAAATCGAATTGGCTTTAATTTGATATTTCAAATTGAGTAAAAAATCTCCTTATCAGAAATTATTAATATATGTACATATTTAGGGGTTGCTGGTTAACGGCAGCACCCCATTATCCCAAAGTAACTGTAATTTCATATTTCGGGATTTTGGAGGTTAGCAAATCGAAGGATATAAAGGGACTTTGGTGCACTATTTACCTAAAATCGGCTATATCTAAATCTGAACCAATATTCATGAAATTTAACATAGATCTTTCTGAAATTTTGCAGTACCATATGCAAAATTTCAAGCCAATCGTAGGATATATAGGGACTTTGGTGCACCATTTACATAAAATCGCACGACAATTTATATGGGAGCTACATATATCGAAATCTGGACCGATTTTCTCGAAACTCACCACCCATCATTGCAAACTTAATTCAATACTCTATGCCAAATTTCGTGCAAATCGAAAGATATATAGGGACTTTGGTGCACCATTTACATTAAATCGGACGGAAATATATATGGGAGCTATATCTAAATCTTAACCGATTTTCACGAAATTTAACACACGTCTTTCTAGGCTTAATCACTATGCACAAATTTCGTGCAAATCGAAAGGATATATAGGGCCTTACCTTAAATCGGACGAAAATATATATGGAATCTATATCTACATCTGAACCTATTTCCACAAATAAATGAGCTGTGCCAAATTTAATCCAATTCGAATCAAAAATGCGAGTTGTACTTTGTTTACAATTTAACATGGACAGACGGACGGACATGCATAAATCGGCTTAAAAAGTGATTCAATGCATATTCTCAAAAGGAACCGTGTGTCTATCTCGTTTCCTTTTGCCTGTTACAAACATATGCACAAATAAATAAGACCCTGACCCTAGTGTGGTGAAGGGTATAAAAATATATGTTTGCCGACATTTTTCTATTTTGGTCCTGTTTGGTACTCTTAAGTGGTTTTAACTTGGCATTCAGGATGGCCGGTGCATTAAAAAACTTATTTTCAGAAAATTTCAATGGACCGCTTTATTTGGTTTTTTCAAATAAACAATCTACTAGCAGACAATGTCATAGTCACCATATGAAGTACCTGCTTACAAATCTACTGTCATTTTTTTAGCATTGGAAAATCAAATTCAACGCGTGAAACATAGGGAAATTTCAATGCAATATGAAATCGAAAAACGCGGAAATTTGTTGGGATGAAACAAAAATTATAAAAAATTACTGAAAAATAAAAAATGCTAAAAAAAGTGCTAGGTGCTAGATCACTTTTTTTGGTGCTAAACGAGTTTAAAAAGTGCTAAATCTAGCACTAAAAGTGCTAAATTGGCAACACTGCCAATAAGAGATGATGGTATAGAGTGTATACCATCTAGCCAAGATGAGGTCAGAATAGCAATTAATCGGCTCAAGAACAATAAAACAGCAGGAACCGATGGGATACCAGTCGAAGACTGGTGGTCAGATTCTGGTCAGGAGGTGCATGCTCCTGATTAGTACAATTTGGCTAGAATGCAAAATTAATACGGCTATGCAGGGTAAATTTAAGTGGCACAAGATCAGCAGTTAAAGTCGGAAAGGACCTATCGGAGCCCTTATATACCGAACGAGATTTCAGACAAGGTGACAGTTTGTCTTGTGATCTTTTTAACATCCTGCTGGAAAAGGCCATACGAGAGACAAGTGAACAGAAATGACTCTCTGAACACCAAACAACATATGTTACTCGCCTACGCCGATGACATCGACATAATGGGTCGAACACAGAGAGCGGTAACAGCCACCTTTGAACAAACTGAGAAGGAGTCTGCCAAAGTGGGTCTGGCAGTAAACGGCGAGAAGACCAAGCTGATGGTATCAACGCGCAAGACGTCCAGTAGACTCGGACCAACGGTGGAACTTGAGAACTGCAGCTTCGAAGTAGTTAAAGATTTTATATACCTTGGTACCGTCATAAATAAAACGAATGACATCAGTTTTGAAATTCGGAGAAGGATTGTGATGGCCAACAGATGCTACTATGGTCTGAGCAAACAACTCAAAAGCAAGGTCACTTCCCGCCAGAACAAACTCACACTCTACAAGACGCTGATACTACCCGTGCTGTTATATGGATCTGAAGCATGGGTACTTGCGCAAACAGTTGAGGCAGCTCTTGGAGTGTTTGAGAGAAAAATTCTCCGAAAGATCTATGGGCCGATCTGCTTTGACGGTAAATATCGGACATCGACATTGTTAGACATATTGAGCTGCAGCGACTACGTTGTCTAGTTCATGTTGTGAGAATGGATGAAGATGCCCCAGCCCAGAAGGCATATAAAAGCGAACCAGCTGATATTTCATGCAGAAGGGGAAGGCCAAAAATAAGATGGAAAGACCAAGTGGAAGACAACATTGCCGAATATGGTATGGAAAAAAATATTTTTGAAGGTGCGGACTTTTTAAAAAGTAATTTTTGTGATTTTTTTCAAGTTGTGGATTTTTTTAGAACTGTTTTTGTGATTTTTTTTTTGAAAGCGTAGATTTTTCACCACATTAAAAAAAAATAAATAAATAAAATTTTCAATTTAGTATTCAAATGTCCGTCAGTATTACGACGACCTACAAGCTGACTTAAGGGCATACACAATATTAGTAGAATGGGGTGTTCCACTAAGCATCTCGTTGTATAGAAAAACAAAACAGTTCTAATTTTTTGTTTGTTTTTCGAATTTGAGTTGTAAATTTTTTGGAATTTTTAAACAGGGCAAAATATTTTTTTTTTAGTTTTGTTGTGGGTCTGTAAGAATTGTGGTATGTATATGAATAGACGAGAAGTAGTAACAAAACAAATTTCATTACAAAAAAATATAAAGAATATCTTCTTACAAATATTTGTTAAAAAATACCAAGCTCGCAATATCAAAAAAATAAAAATTTCATTTAGCGTGTTTTTTTTTAACAATTCTTAAAATCATTGGTTCCCTTTTTTGATATTTTTATTCTTCATATTTCAAAACCTTTTTGAATTATTTTTTATTCTGTATTTTTTTATTATTGTTGCCTTTATTTTCTTTATTCATATTCCAAAAAAATATTGATTGAAAACAAAAAAAACGCTAACATTCTCCAAATACCTTGGCCATAATGAACAAACAAACCTCATGCCAAAATCGGTTATCAATTCGAAAATGATATTTTTTGAGAATTTTTTATCTGTTGTTATTATTTTTATTTTTTTTTTGTCTTTAGTTGATACCATTTTTTGTGTGGTTTCTCACACAATTATTGTTTATATATAGCAAAGAAGAAAAAACAAAAACAAATTCCAAAATAATAATAAAAAAGACCCACATTCACACCAATGCCTCAGAGGTCCCAATGTCTACCATATGCCGTGCCGTTCGTTCATTAAAGCCACTAACAACAATTTTGAGAAATTCCAAAACAAAGCAAAAAAATCCAATTTGGTATATGTGAACAACAACAAAAAAGATAAGAATTTTTTTTGTTAATTTATAAATACAGCAAAAAAAATACCCATATTTATGATTCATGTTATTTTATTTCATAGAATTTTGTTTTTTTTTTATTTCAAGTTTGCCCTCTGTTTAGATTGCTGGAAATATGTTATAAAATAAATCATACATTTGCCCAGGGCAAAGAAAAAACAACAATAAAAATAATAAAAATAAAAAATTGTAAGAACCTTAAAAAATAAGGTTAAAAATCTACACCTTTTCAGAAACCTGAAAAAATAATTCTTTACAAAATCTACGACTCGTTAGAAGCCTAAAAAAATTCTTAAAAAATCTACGACTCGTTAGAAGCCTGAAAAAATAATTCTTTCAAAAATCTACGCATCGTTAAAAGCCTGAAAAAATTCTTTAAAAAATCTACGCCTCGTTAGAAGCCTAAAAAAATAATTCTTTAAAAAATCTACGAAAAAAAATCTTTAAAAAAGTCCACGCCTTGTTTGATGTCTGAAAAAATTCTTTAAAAAAATCCACGCCTTGTTTGAAGCTTGAAAAAATAATTCGTAAAATATATTCGCCTTGTTTGAGGCTTAACGATCCATTTTAACCCAATCAATCAACGCCTTATTTTAATTGAAAATAATTTGTTATTATTATAAAATATTCCTTGGGAAAATCCACAAAAAAAATCCATTTGATAACAAGAACAGTTCAAGAGAGCGTACATTTCACATACAAATCTAATCGGAGCAATGCAGAGTTTAGCAAAAAAACACTTGTTGTGTCATTTGAATAATATTACAGCAACAACGAAATGAAAAACAACAACAAACTAATTCAAATGGTCAGCAACAATGACGACACACATAGATACCCCCATCAACCATCTAACGTAAACACAACAACAAATACAGAGAGAGAGAGAGAGAGAGAGAGAGGAAAAATAGCCTACTGACGACGATGATATTTTTGTACACAGAGAACGAAGAACGACGACCGACCATCACACGTCTCATTCTCTTGCATGGCAAATGTAAGCCAATCTCTCCCCCATTCAATTGCCAATATATTGGTCTTCCCCCACAACCACCCACAATAATACACGTGCTAAAAACTAACAGCAACAACAATGCAAACACACACTCAGTGACTAAACATGCAGAGGAGCAACAAATGCAGCCCAACAACTATACTCGGTTGGGTTAGCCGACCATCAACAAAAAATACGATTAGAAAATTTGTATTTGATGTGTGTGTTTGCGGGGTAGTGAACGAATGAGTAATGCGTGTGCATGCACGTACATATCTCTAGGAGAGAATTATGTTGGTGGCGCCTAAACGGCTCTTTCATCTCCATGCTCACAACACACAGAGTCGCCTAACCTCCCAGCCACCCACAACACAGACAAGCAGCAAAGGCATAACGGTGCTACTGTTGCTTCCGCTGTTATGTTTCCTCTTGTGGGGGACATTTTGTAAAAGAGAAAGGGGAGGGGGTGTTGGGCTCTTGCAATGTGGGTGTTTATATTTGTTTGCAAAGTTTTGGTGCCGGCATTTCTTGTTGTGAAGTTGTTGTTGTTGTTGCTATTATTGTAACTTGTGTTGTATTGCTGTTGTTGACGACAACTTGCATTGATAATATTTGTTATGTGTGCGTGTGTGAATGCTAGTTCGCTATACGAATGCCATGGGTCGAATGGGCGCATTTTATTTTCGTCATTTGTTTTTGGACAATGAACTTGACACTTATTTTGGTTTTGTAAAACTTTGTTGTTGTTTTTGGATTGCCACAAACACTAACAACATACAATTGAGGGGGGTTGTATAGATATGCACGAGTGAATTCACGTTTATTTATTTTTGGTGTGTTTTGATTAAATTGGGCCACTCTTTGATTAGTGGCCTAAAGAGAATTGAAGGAAGGAAGAGAAATATAAAGCGCACACTATTATTTTTTAAAGGAAGAAAAAATGTTCTATTGTGGATTTATTGAACACGAGGGAAATTTTAGAAATTGAAAGTGTCACAAACATAATAAAAAAATTTGATCGATTTTATTCAAGTTGTGGGAACAGTGAATGTCAAATGGTGTTTGGTTATTTTTTTAGAACTGAAAAAAATAAGACGCATTCATGGATGACTAATAAAAACTAAAAAAATTAAAAACTCTAATTAATTAATTCACTTTTTATCGTGATAATTAAATTTGTCCCCATAAAATAATTAAATCTGGAAAACATAAGAAAACAATTTGGATGGAAGAAATGAAAAAAGTTTTAATTAAACAAAAAAGTTCCGTAAAACATAAGAAAAAAGCTTTAACCAAAAATAAAATAAAACTTTGCGGGGTTCGATTTTAGAAATCTTTTAGAAATCTTTTAGAAATCTTTTTTGCTATGGAATTATGCTACTAAAAATGTTAAATTTGAGCCCATTCGCTTAAAGAATGTTTCTGAAATCCTCAAATTACCTACAATTAATGGTACCAGTGTATGGGGGGCTAACCGGAAACATGGTCCAATATAAAAAATTTTGTGGTATGAAAAATTTGATACCCAATAAGAAATCAAAATATCAAATTACAGCCAATTAGATGCAAAAAAATGCCCAGATACCCTAAAATCTCGACATTTGGTGGGTGGGCTATACCAAAACTTAGACGTATATCAACATTTTTTGATAGAAAAATTTGCCAAACAGTGCCATTAAATTTTAAAATTATACAAGTTTTTTCCCGTCAAATATAATACCAGGAAGTTTTCAATATTCCATTGATTTGTCATACTTTAATTTTCCTTATTTAAAACAAATACTAATTTAATTTTTAATTAAAAACAAAAACAACCACTAAAAATTCCCTTTTTCATAAATCTCGTAATAATTACAGGGAAAATGTTCAAAATTAAAACAAGTTTTCAATTACTCCAGACAGATGTGGATTTTTTCCTCTCAGCCAGGTGTTCAAAAAATTTATATTTTTTTAATGATCCAGTCATTATTGAAAACGGTTTGTGTGTCATCGATGAAATTAAGGAATTTATTTCAGGAAAACAAGGGAGTGATTTGGTTTATTACAAAAAAATAAAAAATCAAGATAAAATAAATCTAAAACATCTGTTAAACTGGAGGAGTATTATGTATATATAAATAAATTTGTTGATGCAGATTTGTGCGTGTATTTTTTTATTTTTTTGTATGACCATCCGATTTATTTCAAACCAGGAAGTATATATTTTTTTAATTAAAATAAAAAAAATCAGGTAATTTTTATGGACTTATTAAAAATTATTATCAAGAATAAAACAAATAAAAAAATTGACTCACCTGTTTCTGTTGTTGTTTTTTTTCAATTTGTTGTTGTTTTTGCTGCTGATGAATATTTTTTTTGTATTTTATTTTTTTATTCTTTATGATATTTTTGTTTCTTAATATTTGTTCCGTTTATTAATTTTTTGTGAATTAACAATATGATGTGTTGTTGATTTCAATAAAACATTTTTTTTTTGTATTTTTCAACTAACAATTTGGTGATTCAAAAAAATTCTGTCACACCCCAGCTGTTTAAGTGGCACGTTATTTTTGCGGACACTTGCCTTACAGGTATCAGGTGGCGATGACAATCTCAATTGTAATATATTTCTGTTTTTTTGGTAAAAAAAAATACAAAAACAGAAATTATAAAAAAAATGTATACAATAACAACAATACATAACAATAATAAAAATGTATGAATGTGATTTTTTTATTGTATTTATGTGAAATATTATTGTTTGCCTTGTAAAAATAATATTTTTGTGGTCAAAAATCATATTTTTTGTTTAAAGCAATTGTTTGAGATTTAGGCTGAATTTTTGTTGTTGTTAATTTTTTAGTATTTTTTGTAATTCTTTATTTTAATATTTTATATTGCTTTTGTTATATGAAATTTTTATTATAATACATATTTGATATAATATTGTTGCCTTGTAATATATATTTGTGTGTTTAAACAATTGTTTAATGTCATGTTGTTTTATTTTAATATGTTATATTGTTAGGTTTTATTTTAAAAAGTTTTTTGTTAATTTTTTTTATTATAATATTTTTGATGTTTTATTTTTGTATTTTGTTATTTCTATATATTTTATTTTATTTTTAAATTTTATAGTTTTATAAAACATATTTTTATTATATTATATATTGAAATTGGGAAAAATTGGTTCAGATTTAGATACAGCTCCCATATATATTTTTGTCCGATTTTAGGTAAATGGTGCACCAAAGTCCCAATATATCCTTCGATTTGCACGCAATTTGGCACAGTGTAATGAATTATGTCTAGAACGATGTGTTTTAAATTTCGTGTAAATCTGTTCAGATTTAGATATAGCTCCCATATATATTTTTGTCCGATTTTAGGTAAATAGTACGCCAAAGATCCTATATATCCTTCGATTTGAACGAAATTTGTCGTAGCGTACTGAATTAAGTCTAGAACGATGTGTGTTAAATTTCGTGAAAATCGGTTCAGATTTAGATATAGCTTCCATATATATTTTCGTCCGATTTGATGTACATGGTGCACCAAAGGCCTTATATATCTTTCGATTTGCACGAAATTTGGCACAGCGTACTGAATTGAGTCTTGAATGATGTGTGTCAATCTGGTTAGATTAAGATATAGCTCCCATAAATATTTTCGTCCGATTTAAGGTAAATGGGGCACCAAAGTCCCTATATGTCTTCCGATTTATACGAAATTTGGCATAGGGTACTGAATTAGGCCCAGAATGATGTATGCTACGTTTCGTAAAAATCGGTTCAGATTTAGATATAACTCCCGTATATAATTTCGTCCGATTTTATTAAAATGTTGCACCAAAGTCCCTATATAGCTTTCGATTTGAACGAAATTTTGCATAGTGTACTGAATTGTGTCTTGAATGACGTGTATTAAGTTTTGAGAAAATAGGTACATAGTTTCGTTCGGTTTTATATAAATGATGCACCAAAGTTCCTATATATCTTTCGATTTGCAGGAAATTGGGTACTGAATTATGTCGAGAAATCAGTTCAGATTTAGTTATAGCTCCCATATATATTTTCGTCCTAGTTAATGTAAATTGATTGACACAACGTACTGAAATTAGTATTCCTTCGAAAAGGCGACGTCTGTTAGGATACATATTCAGAAAACTTCGATATACTGCACTTCAGAGATTTAGTGTGAAAATGGAAAATTATTGCATGCATTTTTTTCTATAAATAACGGTTTTTTATGAAAATACATCGGCTTTGAAGTGGCCACAATTAAAACATTGTGTAATTTTTTGCTTTTCTGCATTTTTTTTTTTTTGAAGCAGTAAAGCAAAAAATTACACAATGTTTTAATTGTGGCCACTTCAAAGCCGATGTATTTTCATAAAAACCGTTATTTATGGAAAATTGCATGCAGTTATTTTCTATTTTCACACTAAATCTCTAAAGTGCAGTATATCGAAGTGTTCTGAATTAAAAAATTTTCAAAAATACTTCAAACGAATCGAGGGCTGATCAAAAAATGTTTACCACAATAAATGTTTTAATTACGTGACCACCACTGTATATATATACTGGTTTTTATTTATATTAATTTAATTCATATTTTAATATTTCTATTTTATTTTTTATATTTTTATTGTTATTTGTAAATTTTTTATATATATTTTTATTTTAATATATTTTTAATTTTTTTAGTATTTGGTATTTACTTTAATATTTTCTATCAATATTTTTATTTATTATTTTAACTTTTTTAATTTTTTTTATTATTTTTTATTTACTTTAATATTTTCTATTACAATTTTTTATTTCTTATTTTTTTCCATTTTTTTTTTATATTTTTTATTTATTTTAATTTTATTCATATTTTAATACGTCTATTTTTTATTATAATATTTTATTTTTTTACTTTTATTGTTATTATAAGATTTCATTTTTTTACTTTTAATGTTCTTAGTATTTTTTTACTTTAATATTTTCTATTATTATTTATTTATTTCGTTTGGTTTAATATATTTAAATGATCATTTTTTATTTGCATGTATTTTATTTTTTTATTTATTTTATATTTTGTTATACTTTAAAATTAATATAATTTTATTAATTTTTTTTTTATTTTTAAATCTTTTTATTGTTTTTTTATTATACAAATTTTTGTTATATTTTATTTTTGTATTATTTATCATTATATTTTTAAATTACTTGTATATTTATTTATTTAAATATTTTTCATTATTAATTAATTCTTTATATTTATTTTTTTTATAATATAGTTTATATATTTCTTTTTTTTTATTTATATATTTTTTATTATTTCTATTTTTATTTTAATATTTTATATTTATTTTATAACCAATTTATTGCCTGTCAGATTGGCTTCCTACAAAACAAGGTCGTTTTGTTTACATTTTTTGTTGTTTCTTGTTTTTTTATTTTTGGGGAGTAAAACATCCCAGCTTGCACACAACACTCACACTACACTCACACCCTTTCATTCTCACCCGCACTCACTCTTTCTTTCATACACTCATTCACTTGTGTTTGCCTTACAATAACGGTTAACTGTGGTGTTAAGACTGACATCTTTCAATGACCAACAAATAATATTTAACAATAGCCACAATATTGCTAAAATAACAACAACATCAACAAAAAAACATAAAACTCAATTCATTGATGCACAAAATGTCATTAAACCCGGAAATGAATTACAAAAACAAAACCAACAACAACAAAAAATCACAATTACACTTGCACTTCTCTTGGCGCGGCCGTCAACAGAGGCTTTGATGATTGTTTTCTTTTTTATTGTAACCACTGTTGCTCACCGTTGGTGGTGTTGTTGTTCTTGTTTTTATTGTTGTTGCTGTCGCCTCATTTGAAAATAATTTCATATTTCAATTTTATGGCATTTTTTATTTTTGTGTTTATTTTATTATATTTTTTTTTCTCCATGTAGATATTGTGGTTGTGGGGATTTCCAGCACAAAAAATAATCCCTCCTCACACTCCAAAAATATTTTCAGCAATTTCAGTATTTATTTTTAAATTTTTTGTTTTGTTAATGCACTGTCATAGCAATGTTGTTGTTGTTTTTGTAATTTCTTTTTGTTATTGTTTTTGTTTGACCACAAGCAAAAAAAAATACTTCCTCTTTGTAAAGAGGCTTTAACAAAGCTTACACAGCGGTATATTTTACGTTAGGGCATTTTTTGTTGTTGTTTTTTAATTCTTAATTTTTATTTTTAATTCTTAATTTTTTTCTCATTAATTTTGTTGTTGTTGTTATTACCTTTATTTCCGTTTTATTTATGAATAACGTTACTCACAATCATATGCCGCCTTAAAGCGGATTATTTATTTATTATTTTTTGTCAAATATTTTATGTTTCACTTTTTTATTCACTTTTAATGGAAATTATTAAAATTTTTATTTGTTTTGTATTTCATATTTTTTTAATTAAAAAATTCCTTTTATTTTTTACTATTATTGTTTTTTGTTTCGTATTTATTTTTTTTTTGTCTAAACACCGTTCTTTTTGTTGCTGTTCTATCATCCGCGTACGGTTCAAATGCGACCATCCGTTAAGCACAACAAAAATCAACTGAGTTTCAAATCCAATTGGAGTTTCAATTTCACGTTTAATAACATTGCAGTTTAACTCTCTGTTGGTGTCTCTCTCTCACCAACACAGTTTGTTTTATTCCCAATTTGTTCCACTCAGTGGTTTTGCGAAACAGCTGTTAATTCACATATGATGCCCATGCCGTTAGAGTTGCCAATAAGAAGGGATTTTAAAATGGGAATATGGGATGAAATAAATGAAGAGGGAAATTATATTTATAAATAAATAATTAATAAAAAATAATAAATGAAAAAATTATATGTTTAAAAGGTTTGGGTTTTTATTGAGAAGCTTAAAGGGGGTTTTATGGCCGATCTGAGTAAGAAGACTATATAGTTAGAGTTAGAAGACTTTATAGACGAGCTGAAGAGGGAGTCTTTATAGACGAGCTGAAGAGGGTGTCTTTATAGACGAGCTGAAGAGGGAGTCTTTATAGACGAGCTGAAGAGGGAGTCTTTCATAGACGAGCTGAAGAGGGAGTCTTTCATAGACGAGCTGAAGAGGAAGTCTTTCATAGACGAGATGAAGAGCGACTCTTTCATAGACGAGCTGAAGAGGTAGTCTTTCATAGACGAGCTGAAGAGGGAGTCTTTCATAGACCAGCTGAAGAGGGAGTCTTTCATAGACCAGCTGAAGAAGGAGTCTTTCATAGAAGAGCTGAAGAGGGAGTCTTTCATAGACGAGCTGAAGAGGGAGTCTTTATAGACGAGCTGAAGAGGGAGTCTTTATAGACGAGCTGAAGAGGGAGTCTTTATAGACGAGCTGAAGAGGGAGTCGTTACAGACGAGCTGAAGAGGGAATCTTTCATAAACGAGCTGAAGAGGGAATCTTTCATAAACGAGCTGAAGAGGGAGAGGAAGTATTTATAGACGAGCTGAAGAGGGAGTCTTTCATAGACGAGCTGAAGGGAGGAATCGAAGAGCTGAAGAGGGATTTTTTGCAGATGAGCTCAATAGGGAGTCTTTATAGAGCTGAAGCAGGGAGTCTTTGTAGACGAGCTGAAAGCAGGGAGTCTTTCATAGACGAGCTGAAGAGGGAATCTTTCATAGACGAGCTGAAGAGGGAGTCTTTCATAGACGAGCTGAAGAAGGAGTCTTTCATAGACGAGCTGAAGAGGGAGTCTTTGTAGACGAGCTGAAAGCAGGGAGTCTTTCATAGACGAGCTGAAGAGGGAATCTTTCATAGACGAGCTGAAGAGGGAGTCTTTGTAGACGAGCTGAAAGCAGGGAGTCTTTCATAGACGAGCTGAAGAGGGAATCTTTCATAGACGAGCTGAAGAGGGAGTCTTTCATAGACGAGCTGAAGAAGGAGTCTTTCATAGACGAGCTGAAGAGGGAGTCTTTGTAGACGAGCTGAAAGCAGGGAGTCTTTCATAGACGAGCTGAAGAGGGAATCTTTCATAGACGAGCTGAAGAGGGAGTCTTTCATAGACGAGCTGAAGAAGGAGTCTTTCATAGACGAGCTGAAGAGGGAGTCTTTCATAGACGAGCTGAAGAAGGAGTCTTTCATAGACGAGCTGAAGAGGGAGTCTTTCATAGACCAGCTGAAGAGGGAGTCTTTCATAGAGAGAACTTTTCGAACGAGCTCAATAGGGAGTCTTCCAAAATTATTAAAACTTATACACATTTTTTGTTTTGTATTTATTAATAATTATAGATAAATAAAATAAAGTACATCTGAAGCCATTTATGGCTTCGGTGATCGCTAGTTGATGTACGGATTTTATCAAGTTCTCTATCGACAATCTGTTGATGCCCGAAGGAATGATGTCTTGGATGCTTTCCCGATAGCACCTGAAGTCCTGATTGATGTGTCGCGTAAGTGGATCTGCCATCATCGGTGTGATAGTTGGGATGACACGGCAGATAGCAAGCCAGCAGGAACTGTCTAGTCAACAATCTGGTCTCCTCAAAAGAGGGTGATCGACGCTCGTTATCGGGACAATTCGGAGCAATTCGGAGTGCCTTATTTTGTGTTGTTTGCAAGGATCTCCATTTTTGTGTCGCTAAGGAAAGAAATCCACACTGGGGCAGCATAATTAAGGATGGAACTACCTATGGTCTTGTATCTCCTTAACAACGTATCTTTATCCTTGCCCCAGGAACTGCCAGTCAAAGCTTTCAGAACTTTATTTCTAGCTTTTATCTTCTGCTCGATGTAGTTAGAATGCGAGGAGAAATGAAGAAGATTATCGAAGACCACCCAAGGATTTTCGGATTGTGGACGGTGAGGATGCGCGGCTATCTTCGATGGAAATGTCAAATTCTACATCAACTTCCTGCGCCCATAATTGGATGCAACGACCTCTATGGCCCTGTATGTCGTTATCAACGTTTCTTTATCTTTGTCCCATGTGGTGCTTTCGGAACTTTATTCCTAGCTTTTACCTTCTGGTTGATGTAGTTAGAATGCGAGATGAAATGAAGAATGTTATCGAAGACCACCCCAAGAATTTCTGGATTTTGGATAAATAAATTGACTTCTTGCGCCCAGGAAGTGACACAGTAGACTTTAATTCCATACTTAGATGGCTTGTAACAGTTGTTCCATAAACCGAGCTTAAAAAAGATTTCCAATCGCATCTCATCCGATTTGTAAGACCATTTTCCGAGATGTTGTCTTCTACTCGATCTTTCTATCGGATTCATGAGCCAACGTAGTTGCTGCAGCTCGATCCGCCAGACTATTTCGATGTCCGAGAATAGATGGTATAGATCATGGTTCATTCGAAGGTGATATAGATCTTGCAGAGAATTTTTCTCTCAAACACTCAAAGAGCTGCCTCATCTACTTGCGCAAATACCAATGCCCACCATGACTGATACCAACTGGATGTATAGTTTGGTCCCATGAGAGGAATTAGACGCATGGGAATGAAGCCTTTTGCCGCTTTTAGAATAATTTTACGGAATATCTTTACATTTTTTGTTTATCTTTGTTGCTGCTGCTGATCTTTCCGCGGCTTATTAGGATCCTCCTTCCATAGAGGGTGGTAGATCACGCTGATCGGCAGTATAATGGACCACTTTGCGTCTGAAATGTTTATAGAATGGGTATTAGAGGAATTTATTTATCTAATTGATCATTTACTTACACATTAAAGACATCATAGGAATCATCTAATGGTAGCCGAACCCTATTCGGCTTCGGTCCCAAATAGGCATCATTTGATGAAACCGCAGCCACAACTGAACCACCCACAGTCATTGAGAATAAATTTGGATGTCATTGTTGGCAAACGGGCATTCATGACGTTAGGATATGGTGTCTTCTGCTCTCGTTTTGCTCCATTTGGACTGTGATATGTCACCTCTGGTATGCCTTTTAATTTCAGATCATCAGGATGCCAAGTTCGCCTAGGAAAGGAAATTATTTTACAGTTATTTATTGGAAATTTTCAAAGTATACTAAAAAGAAAATAAAACTAAGTTGGGGTTTTAATGGGTTTTATTTTTCCGCCCAATTTATATGAAATATTACATACGCCAAATCCTGGAAAAGACCCACAAAAACTCATCGACACATACCACGACAGCCCTATCCATTCAGAGTTGTTTAAAGCCATGTCTGCGTTCGGCATTCCTGCAAAATTAATACGGCTATGCAGGATAACTTAAAGCGGCAAAAGATCTGCAGTTAAAGTCGTAAAGGACCTATCGGAGACCTTCAATACCGAACGAGGATATAGACAAGGTGACAGTTTGTCGTGTGATCTTTTCAACATCCTGTTGGAAAAGGTCATACGAGATGCAAAGGTGAACAGAAATTGCACTCTGTACACCAAACAACACATATTAATCGCCTATGCCGATGACATCGATATAATGGGTCGGACAATGCGAGCGATATCATCCACCATTGAACAAATTGAAAAGGAGTCTGCCAAAGCGGATCTGGAGTAAATGTTTGGCAAGCTGATGGTATCAACGCGCAAGACGCCCAGTAAACTCGGACCAACTGTGGAATTTGAGAACTACGGCTTTGAGGTAGTTAAAGATTTTATATACCTCGGTACCGCCACAAATAAAACGAATGACATTAGTTTTGAAATTCGGAGAAGGATTGTGATGGCCAACAGATGCTACTATGGTCTAAGTAAGCAGTTTAAAAACAAGGCCACCTCTCGCCAGACCAAACTACACTTTACAAGACGCTGATAGTACCCGAGCTGTTATATGGATCTGAAGCATGAGTACTTGCCCAAGCAGATGAGACAGCTCTGGGAGTGTTTCGTATTGAGCTGCAGCGACTACGGTGGCTAGGCCATGTTGTGCGAATGAATGAGAATGCCCCAGCTCAAAAGGCATATAAAAGCGAGCCAAGTGATGATTCACACAGAAGGAGAAGCCCACGAATTAGATGGAAAGACCAAGTAGAAGATAACATCTTGTCAGTTACGTCTAGAGTGATGTGTGTTAAGTTTCGTGAGAGTGGTTCAGATTTAGACATAGCTCCCATATACAGTTTCGACCGATTTTGTGTAAATGGTGAATTAAAGCCCTTATATTTCTTTCGATTTGCACAAAATATTGCATAGCATACTGAATTGAGTCTAGAATGATGCGTGCTAAGTTTCGTGATAATGGGTTCAGATTTAGACATAGCTCCCACATATATTTTCGACCGATTTTATGTTAATGGTTCAATAAAGCCCCTATATTTCTTTCGATTTGCACAAAATTTTACATAGCGTACTGAATTCAGTCTAGAGTGACGTTTGTTAAGTTTCGTGAAAATCGGATCAGATTTCGATATAGCTCCCATAACTTTATATATGAAGGAGTTGCCAGATCGAAATAAAATTTAACATGTGTTCATAAGAGAACACTTAACCTTTTTCTGTTTATATCGTGCTTTTTGTGCTAGGCTAAGCAATTTCCGAACTGCCCTCGTATGTAAAAGAAATTTGTAATCCCTTCCAGGGAAATAGGGTTGACCTTTATTTATGGGTTGCCGTTTTTTTTTTGAATGAGAAAACAAATAGACAGGCATTTTAATATGAAGGACCTTTTTTTTAAATGTAGATAAATAACCCTATTTCTGATTCACAAGAGAAGGGTTGCCATTTCTGGTTTAATATTTTTTTCTGACCAAATTTATATAAGTCATCTGCAATATTGTGATCTTATATCACATCGGAAATTTCAACCACCTAATGCTAAATTTTCGACCCCTTAAAAAAATCTGCAACTTTTCTTATAAGTCCTCCACCTCCCACCTGTTGTTATTACACACACGCACACTTCTCCAACACACACATGATCCTCAAAGGACAACAAATCCCCTTCATTTTCCCATCTTTATTATTATTTTTTCTATTTTTTTTTTTTTCAAAAAAGGACAAGGTTTTTCTCAATTTCTTTGGTAATAAATTTAATTTTTTTGCTTTCATTTCCTTAAAAGCCAAATGGCATTAGTCTGGGGCACTTTTCCTGCGAAGAAGGATTTCTCTGGTATTTCCTTTTTTATTTCAATTTTTTCCATACTAACTGACCACTTTCTTTTAACCTAACCACCTCACCCTTCCCATTAAACCCTTTTTATACAAAACTTTATTTATTTTTCATTTTTTCTGTAAAATTGTTATTTTTTCATCCTTATCATCAGGATGCTGGGGTAAGGCAGGGGGTAGAAAAAGGACACCATTCGTGTTACCCCCTTTATTTTTTTCAGTTGGGCGTTCGGCTGCTGAAATATAATAAAAAAATGTTTTTCCTTTTTTCGCTTTTGAAATGGAAAAGGGGGGAAAATTGTTCATCATAAAATTTCCGCATTTTTTATTTCAGTGATATAAATAAAAAAGTTTTTTTTCAGGTCGGAGTTTTTTTTACACTGATGGTGTTTTTATTTAGTTTTTCTGATTTTTTGGTGGAAACTGTACTTTGTGAACTGAAAAGATTAAAAAAAAAAATATTCTATAAAAAATCTACGCCTTGTTGGCCTGGGTCTGTGAAAATATAAAAAAATCCGAATATTTCAAAACACAGGGCGTACAGCAGATAATAAAAGCTGTAATAAAACCTAGAAAAAAATAAAAAGGACGAATAAAAAAACACAAATATTTAACATCAAAGAATTAAAACCAGTGAGCGGAGCAATATAGTCGGACGGGGCCGACCATATGATACCCTATACAACTTCCACGAAAACCTAATTCCTGTTGTTCTATATTCTGAGCTTGGGCAATATTTCGCGATATTTGCACCCTCTTGACCGACTAGAGGTCAACAAATATTACTAACATTCAGTACAGCCCTTCTAATTACTTGGCCAGATTCCTTCCCCGTGGGTTGTGTTGTGATGTTCGGCTTTCACCGATCGTGTGTGATGTTCGACTCCAAAAAAAAATAACACAAAAAAATAAGTTTTCGGTCCACTTCATCCCAATATTAGTATCTGATCATAACCGAAAATTACAGGCGTTGTCTTTGATCATACCTGAATCCTCATGGAAAATTTAAAAATATATCTCCGCCCTCTAGTGTGGTAATGGGTTACTAAATTATATATGAATACGTAAGTGCCTGTAAATGTTTATGTGTAACTTCCAGATCCGAGTACATACGACAATATGATTAGTATGAATTTAAAGGTCAACCACACCTCTTGGATATATAATCAACTGCTAGGGTCTATGTCCTTCAGGGATAAATATATACGCCATATAATACAAATTTTGTAATTTTTTCACAAAAAAAGTCAGGGTCCATTTGACCCGCAAAATATTGACCGATCTTAATCAAAACAAGCATGCTTATTCTTTGGCCTAATCCCCTTCTCCATGTAAAAATTCGAGATGTTTGGACCGACAAAAATTTTGTATTTGGCCCATTTCACCCCCAAATACTAACAGATCTTTTCCAAAAACAATAGGGGTCTTCATTGGCCAGAACCCATCCAAAATTCACCCATGCAAAATTTCGTGAAGATTGGTCCATAACTGTGGCCTGTATCGTGTTTACAAATTATAATGGGCAGACGGACGGACGGCCACACATGTCTAGATCGACTCAGCTAGTCGAGATATGACGATCGGTATACTTAAAGGTGGGTCGAGGATCAATATTTCGCGGCGTTACAAACTCTTGGGGCTGCACAAAGCTATGATACCCTGACAACATAGTTTTGTAGGGTATAAAAAATGGAACAAAAACAACAACGTTCGTCGACGACGACAATGCAACTTGTCAGTAGAGAAGACCAGAAAAGAGATGTCAGTTCCTATTAATGTTTTAGTCCTTTATGTTCGTGTTTCTTGGTTTTATTTCTTTTAACCAGTTTATATTTTTTATATTTCTCATTTGTTATTTTATATTCGAGGAGGTCGTATAACATTTTTCTTCATAACGATTTTTTATACCTCGGATTTTTATATTATTTCTTTTTTTAGCTTACCTTTGCTTGGCAGTTTCCATGTTTTTCATTTCTTCTGGTATTGTTGTTACTTTTTTCTCTGGGATTTTTTTTTTTTCATTTTTGCAACAGAACATGCCTGCCAACCCCTTGGCAGTTTTTCATTGGAAAAATGAAAAAGGAAAAACGAACATAAAAATTAAGTGATATTTTTTTTTTTTTTGAAATCCCCCTTTTTTATTTTTTTGTAACCCATTGTCATACATTTACCTTCCGTTGAGCCCACCAAGATGGTGCGGATGTTGAGTAGAGAGTAGGTGGATGTATGGTGTTTGAACTGGCAGCTTGGTAACAGGTTTGGGTTTGTAAAGAATAATTTTTTGAAGGCATAGCGGGGCTATTAGTAGTCGTGGATTTTTTTTTTAAATATTTTTTATATATCAACAATAGGCGTGGTTTTTTTAATATTTTTCAAGGACTATCAATAGGCGTGGTTTTTTTAAAACCTTTTTTTTTCAGGGACTATCAATAGGCGTGGTTTTTTTAAACCCTTTTTTTCAGGGACTATCATAGGCATGGACTTTTTGAAGATATTTTTTTCAAAGACTGTCAATAGGCGTGTATTTTTTTAAAAAATTTTTTTCAGGAACTATCAGGGCCTAAATCTAATAAAAATGTGCAGTTTAATGCAACACTTTCGAGTTGACTATATATGAACAGGCAGAAGTTAAAGCTGGAGCTATGGAAGTGACTGCCTTGTACCAGCAATAGCATAAAAACGCTCTCATGCAGGTGTACTATAATTAAACAGAACACAGAGAGCATAAAAAAACAAAAAATAAAAAAAAATGGCAACACAAAAAACGCTTTAAAAACCGTACCATTTTTAATATCCTTTGCCATGATGGCAGAAAGCAAAGCAAACCAAAACAACAACAGAAAACACTTCATAAAAATTTTCAATTTTTTATGTTTCTCTTTTGGCTTTTTTTAAGCTGATGTTTTTTGTAGCTGTTATTATTATATACAACAAAAATACATAAACCCATACGTATGTATGTGTGTGTACACATGTATGTATATATAGAAATATTTATCATTTAACAAAAAAAAAGCGAAGCATATAATAATGTCATTGCTTGCAGGTCCTTCGCCCATATAATAAAACAAGGATTCCGTTTTTTTGCTCTCTGGTGCAGCTACGAGGATGAAGGAAGAATAAATGAATGGCACAGAAAAAAAAACTGCACACACACACACATAAACAATGGTGAATGAACAGGGCAAAAAAAAAATATAACAAACAACGCAAAACACAGAAATGAAACATTAAAATAAATTCAAAATAATTTACGGAAAAAATTAAACAAAAAACGCCAAAGAAAGGCAGGGTTGCCAAAATGCATGGATTTTTTCTAAAAATATTTATGTAGGGGACCAAAAAGAGACTTTGTATTTTAAAAATATATTTTTTTTTTCAGGGACCATCAAGATGTTTTAAAATATTTAAGGGGCCAAAAATAGTTGTATATTTTTTAAAAATATTTTTTTTACATCAACAATAGGCGTTGATTTTTTTACAAATATTTTTTTTCATACATCCACCTTTGGAACCTTTGCATTTAAAAAAAAAACATATTTCGAACATCGACATGCTTAACCGTTGCAAAGCAAAAACAAAAACAGTTGTCCCTCCCTCTCTTTGTCAGGATATGTTTTCTTCCTTCTTTTTTTCTCCTACACTCATCCGCATCCTTATCCGTTGAAATTGCAATTATCCTCAATAGGTTGATGAACGCTGAACGAACAAGCACACGAAAAAAAGAAGAAAAAAAAAATGTAGAATTCCCGGTTGTTTTTTTTTCGCGAAATAATTTTTTGAAAAGCTAAAAAATCAGCAAAGGGGAAGAAAAAACGGTTAAATTTTAACAGCAGCCATGGACAGAGCCCACGTAAAAAAATATATTGGCAAAGGGGTTTTTTTAGCATTCAGGTTTTTTATTTATTTTAATAATCTGCTACCATTTTTTCTGCGGAATTGTGGACCCAAGTTTTTTTTCAGATGTTATTTTTTTCGTTTTTTTTTTCATAATTTAGGGGGAAAATTAATGCTCTTTTTTTGATGAGCTTCGAAATCGGGTAAATCAAAATTGAACAAGTGGTAGTGGTTGGTGGGAGTTTAACATAAATTAAAACCACATCAGGCAAAACCCCGCACGCGTGCTCTCTCGCCAAAGTAAATAAAAGCATACTCTCATGCACATTCAATTGAAACAACTGAAAACCCATTGACACACACATCGACAACGTAACGCAAATTGGTTATTCTCTGCCCGAGCCTGAATTAAAACAACACGTGTATGTGTATTTGTGGTACTGTGTGTGTGTTAATAACTTGCATATAAGTGTGTGAGTGAGTGTGGAGTATGTGGGATATTCCGTAGTAATTTAGATTTGGATAGGTAAATATTTTTAAATTCCAACTTTGGAAATGGTTCTAAACCCTTTTTAATTAGTCCGACAATAGCCTAGGCCCAACAATGCGTAGATTTTTTAAAGAATATTTTTTCAAAGGTCCAATAAGGCGTAGATTTTTTAAAGAATTTTTTTCAAAGGCCCAACAATGTGTAGATTTTTTAAAGAATTTTTTTCAAGCGTCCAACAAAGTCCCCAATCAATAATGCCCCCATTTTCCCCAAACACAAACACGATGCTCCTCTCCCACCATCATTGCTGTTTAAAGGGAAGGAACATATTTCAGAGCATTTTGGTGTGGTTTTTAATTTATAAAAAGTTGGGCTAAATCTTATGGGTGGTTGTACTTATATCCCATACAAATGTATGTGGATGGGTGTGTGTCTGTGAGTTAGTGGGTGGATGGTGATGTGGTTGTTTTTGGTGTGTGTCTGTTTTTAGGTTAAACAAAGGGACATGCCTTTTTATTGTTTGAGATTTTTTTTGTGCTTTCCATTTTTCCAGAGGTGGAGGGGGGAGGGATGGTATATCACCTCTGTGATTTTGGCAAACATTTTAATACAGATGCCTCCAGATAAATATTATAATTTGTAAACACGATACAGGCCACAGTTATGGACCAATATTCAAGGATGGGTTGTGGCCAATGACGACCCCTATTGTTGTTGGAAAAGATCTGTTAATATTTACGGGATGAAATGGACCAAATACAAAATTGTTGTCGGTTTTTCTGGTCGCTCCAGAGGCCACAATTATGGTCCAAACATCTCGATTTTTTACATGGAGAAGGGGATTGGGCCAAAGAATAAGCATGCCTGTTTTGATAAAGATCGGTCAATATTCTGCGGATTATTGTATATTCTGCGGATTTGTATTATATGGCGTATATATTTATCCCTGAAGGACATAGACCCGAGCAGTTGATAATATATCCAAGGGGTGTGGTTGACCTTTCAATTGATACCAATTATATTGCCGTATGTACTCGGATCTGGAAGTTACACATAAATATTTAGAGGTACTTACGTATTCATATATAATTTAGTAACCCATTACCACACTAGAAGGCTGAAATATATTTTGAAATTTTCCATGAGGATCCAGGTATGATCAAAGACAAAACTTTCTGAAAACTTTGGCATCATTTCAAAAATTCCATAAACATTGAATGTTTTCTATTGAAGCGATGGGAAATGAAATAGGCAAGCCGATCCACCAACTAACAAGCATTCCATTAAAAAAAAATATTTCCTAGAAAAAGGAAAATATTGAGAGTATGGATATAAAAAAAATCCACGCCTATGAGGTTCTGAAAGGTCTTTAAAATTTTATTTAAAAATCCACGCCTATGAGGCTCTGAAAGGTCTTTAAAATTTTATTTAAAAATCCACGCCTATGAGGCTCTGAAAGGTCTTTAAAATTTTATTTAAAAATCCACGCCTATGAGGCTCTGAAAGGTCTTTAAAATTTTATTTAAAAATCCACGCCTATGAGGCTCTGAAAGGTCTTTAAAATTTTATTTAAAAATCCACGCCTATGAGGCTCTGAAAGGTCTTTAAAATTTTATTTAAAAATCCACGCCTATGAGGCTCTGAAAGGTCTTTAAAATTTTATTTAAAAATCCACGCCTATGAGGTCTTTAAAATTTTATTTAAAAAGGGCTTTAAAAATTTATTTAAAAATCCACGCCTATGAGGCTCTGAAAGGGCTTTAAAAATTAGTTAAAAAATCCACGAATATGAGGCTCTAAATGGGATTTAACATTTTATTTAAAAATCCATGCCTATGAGGCTCTGAAAGGGACTTAAAAAATTAATTTAAAAGTCCATGCCTGTGAGGCTCTGAAAGGGACTTAAAAAATTATTAAAAAATCCACGCCTATTAGGCCCTAAATGGGCTTTAAAAATGAATTTAAAAATCCACTCCTATGAGGTTCTATATGACCGTCGGAACTTTTTTAAAATTATACGCCAGTGAGGCTCTATATGACGTTTCTATAACAACCTATGAGTCTCTCTCTCTCTATCCATCCACTACTATCATCCTCAAAGTGAACATAAAACTATTTCATCATTTTCTCTTCTATGAACCAGGCGAACAGCAGCAACAGGAAAATAACTTATTTCATGGATAATTTTTTTTGTATTTCGAAGAATATTTTACATTAAACAATAAAAATAGCAAAAAAGGAAAACAACAAATTCTGTTCGCCATCCTGGAAAGAATCCACACTCCATGAAAAAAAAAAACAAAATTAATATAAAAAACACATCTTTATGTGGGTGGTGGTTGGGCTGCAAGGACAGCAAGATGCTAGTTAGTCGTTCGGTCGGAATAAGTAGAGGATGACTTTTTTCTTTTTTTATTTGTGAAAAAAGAAAAAATATTTTTTTCTGTTAAAGAAAAAATATACAAAAATTCCCTATTATAACAATATGTCCATGAAGGGAGGAGGAGGTTTTCTATGTGTGAGAGTGTATGTGCGTGTGTGGAAATAATATTGAAGCCCAATATAAAATTGCAAACAAAAAAGACAGGATTTTTTCAAGGAATATTTTAAGGGAGTTTTTTTTCATGTTCAGTATAATTTTATGCCTTAAGAATTTCAAAACCCTACCAAAAATGGAGAGTTATATCCATGTCTGTCTTTAAAAAATAATTTTAAAAAATCCATGCCTATCTATGTTTGGCCTTCGAAAAAATATTTTAAAAAGCCACGCCTATTTGTGTTCTCTCAGCTTTGTAGGGTCTTCCTTATTCGCCCATGTTCAACACGGTTCTGGGTTTTTTCATTATTTTCATTTATGTTTTATTTTTTTTCTGCCCTGTTGCTCTGTGTCACATTTTTCCCCCATAACAGTGTGGGTATGTGTGCCCGTGAGTTATGTATTTTTGTGTGCCAGTGTATGTGTGTTATTTAAACGGAAATTTTCCTTTTTTCCATTTTATTTGGAATTTTTCATTTTCTGTTTTTTCTCATTCTGCTTTAAGATATTTATGTTGATTCTTTTTTTTTTTGTCCCTGATTCATGTCTTTTTTTTTGGTGAAAGAAATATTAAAAAAAGAGAAAAAGAGGTATACATTTTACCCTGTTCCTGTTCCTGTTCCTGTTTTTTTTTTTTTTTTTTTGTAATTTTATCCTTTTTTCGAAATATCGATTTTTATGGCAGGATAATAATGAGAAAGAAAAAAAATGTGCTCATGTTTCCCCCACCATTCTCATTATTTTTCAAGTGGTAAGAAAAACAAGTGAAACACAGTAAGGAAAGTAGTAAAGTCGGACGGGACCAACTATATGATACCCTTTACCACTTCGGCTATATTCAAGAGATGCATCCTAAGAGACCTCGTATTTTTGAAGGACCATTGACATGAAAGTGGATTACTATACATACATGACCTGTGTCTATGTGTGAACCGAGCACTGTTGAAGATATAACCTCCAGTTCATCCACAATCATCAGTTCATTATTTAGTGCACCCTTTAATTCTTTGGTGCAAAATTTGCTAAAAATCGGACGAACTTATAAATGGGACCTACGTCTAAATCTGAACCGATTTCAATAAAACTTGGAACACTTTAGGCTATCCTAACGTCAGTACGTGGTGCAAAATTGTGTGCCAATCGGACTAAATTTGGCTCTTTAGTGCACCATTTGCTAAAATTCGGATGAAAATTTATATATGGGAGCTATATCTAAATCTGGACAGATTTTCACGAAACTAAGCACATATCGTTCTAGGCTTCATTCAGTACGCTGTGCCAAATTTCATGCAAATCGATAGATTGGTGCACCATATACCTTAAATCGGACGAAAATATATATGGGAGCTATATCTAAATCTGGACAGATTTTCACGAAACGAAGCACATATCGTTCTAGGCTTCATTCAGTACGTTGTGCCAAATTTCATGCAAATCGATAGATATATGGGGGCATTGGTGCACCATTTACCGTAAATCGGACGAAAATATATATGGGAGCTATATCTAAATCTGAACCGATCTACAGGAAACTTGACACGCATCATTCTAGACCTAATTCAGAACGCTATGCCAAATTTCATGCAAATCGAAAGATATATGGAGGCGTTGGTACACCATTTACATAAAATCGGTCGAAATTATATATGTGAGCTATATCTAAATCTGGACCGATTTGCACGAAACTTGGCAGACATCATTCTAGGCTCAATTCAGTACGTTATACCAAATTTCGTGCAAATCGAAGTATATATAGGGACTTTGGTGCACCATTTACATTAAATCGGATGAAACTATATATGGGAGCTATATTTAAAACTGAACCGATTTTCGCGAAACTTTTCACACATCATTTTAGACTTAATCCAGTACGCTATGCCAAAATACGTGCAAATGAAAGGATTTCCAGGGAGTTTAGTGGACTATTTACCTAAAATCGGGCGAAACTATATATGGGATCTATATCTAAATCTGAACCGATTTTTACGAAAACAAGCACACTTCGTTCTAGACTTGAATCAGTACGCTGTGTCAAATTTCGTACAGATTGAAAGATATATAGGGACATTGGTACACCATTTACCTTAAATCGGACGAAAATATATATGGGAGCTATATCTAAATCTGAACCGATTTTTCCCAGTTTCAATAGGGTTCGTCCTTGGGGCGGACGGACGGACATGCATAAATCGACCCAAAAAGTGATTCTATGCATATTTTCAAAAGGAACCATGGGTCTATCTCGATTATTTTTGCACAAAGACATAATACCCTGTACCACAGTGTGGGAAGGGTATAAATCCACGCCTTGGATAATTTATTAAAAAAAATTAATAATATATTGGCTTGGATTTTTAAACAATATTTTTCTCGGTGTATTAATAATTTTTTATTTCCTCAGCAAAAAATGTGAAATATTTTTTCATTAAAAAATGTCCGGGCCTTTTCATTCCATTTGATTTTTGTCCGTTTTCGCCGCACCATGGAAGTGTAGGAAACACAATATATATTTATAATAAAAAACTGTTCTATATAAGTTAATGTATAATAATGTAATGCAAAAAAAATCCTCAAGGATTTTTTCGTATGAAAAATAACCAAACACACAATCAAACATGCTGATATATGGAAATTCAAAAAGAGGACCCAACATCATATCCTACCCAGGGACCATCATTAAAAAAAGGTTAACCCATAAAACAAACGAAAAAAATAATTTACAATTCCTGGGGTATAACTTATATGAAATATTTATTCTGGGAATTTGTATCAACCTCCCCACTCTCTCTCTCTCTCTCTCTCTCTCTCTCTCTCACTATCCTTCAGTATTTGCATTAAAATTAAAATTGCTGTCGCAAAAACGTAAATAAATAAAAACACACAGAAATGTATAAACATACCTAGGTGTATGTATGTTTGTATATAAAAATTAATATTTATGCAGTTTAAAAAAAATCGAAAAAAAAACAACAACGCGACAGCAAGTGCAATATTGTTGAAGGATATACAATTTTATTTTTAATTGTAAATAAAAAATATTAAAAAAAAAACTTTAATAAAGAATACATAATACTTTATTGCATATATATATGCATATGTATGTATGTTTGTAAGTACACATACATATTCACATACTTTACTTTGTTGGAATCCATATGAAGGAGTTTTTTCTAGAATTGTAATTTATTTAGAGGCCACAATTTTTTTTTATTTTTTCATCAATTACCAAAAGTCGTATTTCATATTTCATCAATTACCTCCACCATAGTATAGAGGGTGTATTAATTTTGTTTCTCCGTTTGTAACGCATCGAAATAATCATTTCCGACCCTATGAAGTATATATATATATATATAATCAGCGTAAAATTCTATGACGATGTAGCCATGTCCGTCTTTCAGCTTGCCCGTCTGTCTGTTGTAATCACTCTAGCGTCCAAACGAATTGATATAGATCGCCAAAGTTTTGCATAGAGTCGTCTTTTGCCTGCAGGCAGGTAAAATTTGAAGATGGGCTTTATCGGTCTTTTAGGTTCTTGAGCGCGTTTTTCAACCGAATGCGCTGGAAATTTATACATTGATCAGGGTAAAATTCTAAGACGAACTAGACATGTCCGTCTGTCCGTCCGTCTGTTGTAATCACGCTATTTTCTGAAGGAATTGAGATAGGGTGCTGAAATTTTCCATAGGGTTGTCTGCAGGCAGGTAAAATTCAAAGATGGGCTTTATCGGTCTACGTTTAGGCATAGCTCCCATATAAGGGTACCCGCCAAATTTCGGTATTTTTGGGTTCTTGAGCGAGTTTTTTAGCCGAATTCGCTGAAATTTGGTACACAAAAAATTATAAGTATAGGTTCACTTTTTCTGTAGCCCCCATATAACGATACCTCCTAATTTTCAGTATTTTGGAGGTTTTGGACGTATTTTTCCACCGAATTGGCTGTAATTTAGCATTTTGAGTTCTTAATAGGTTCCAAACCTCTCCACAAAAAATTATGAATATAGATCAATTTTTTCGGGTAGCCCCCATATAAGGGTACGCCCCAATTTTCGGTATTTTGGGGTTCTTGAGCGAGTTTTTCAGCCGAATTTGCTGAAATTTGGTACATTGGGTTCTCATTGGGTACTAAATGTCTTCACAAAAAAATTATAAGTATAGGTCCACTTTTTCTGCTAGCCCCCATATAACGATACCTCCTAATTTTCAGTATTTCGGGGGTTTTGGACGTATTTTCCCACCGAATTGGCTGCAATTTAGCATTTTGAGTTCTTAATAGGTTCCAAATCTCTCCACACAAAATTTATGAATATAGGTGAACTAAAGTTTGGATGAACTAAGTTTGGAAGAAATCAAAATTTTCTGAAACGGATTTGGTCCAAAGAAATATGGGGTCTAGAACCAATATTTCGATGAGGCACATTTTCACAGTATCAAAGTGTATAAGCTGAAATTTGTAGTTGGTGTACATTATGATTTAAATAATCGGTTTATAAAAATGTCGGTATAGGTCCACTATTTGTTATGTTCCCTATATTTTCATTTCAAGTATCTGTCAATATATCTATTGTGGAGTGTATCCAAAGTTCGGCCCGGCCGAACTTAACACTTTTATACTTGTTTCCACCTTCTTTGGAGTTTAATTTACAATGGTGCTGCATCGTTTTTTGCAGTTTTTCCTGAATTTATTTTTATGGCATTAGGGTGTCTATGAGTGTGCGTGTACGATTTTTCTTGTTGTTGTCAGGGTTTTGTTTTTTGTTGCAATTGTATAATTTACACAAATGACATATAAACATACTCACAAAAAGGGTTATTTTTACATCTTTTTTTCATAAAATTTGTTGTATTGTTGCTGTTTTTATTTTGTTGGCTATGAGTCGAGGTTATGTTGTACTGGGCTGTTTTTTCCAATTGCTACTACCTAAAAAACCCCATAAATATTGTTGAAAGTTCAGATATCCATACGCAAACTCCTCTTAACACAGGCACACACATACAAATATGTTACTGAAAAAAGTTGTTAGTTTTTTCGTATAGGTGTGTGTGTGAGATAATTTTTTTCGAAAAAAAAGTATATGAATTATGTGCATGACCAAGAAGGTAACAAAAAAGCGTTTTAAAATTATATAGTTTTTTTTTTTAATTGCTTGCAACAAAAAACATACATAAATTGAAAATACACTCGAGAAAAAATGTTGGTTGAATGACATATAACCCCTAGAAGAACCGATATAAGCCATTTTTGCAATGCCCCTCAAGACGTAGATTTTTTAAAGAATATATTTCCAAAGGCCCAACAAGGCATAGAATATTTTTTCAAGAGCCACCAGCAGAGCGTAGATTTTTTAAAGAATAATTTTTCAAGAGCCCGCAGCAGAGCGTAGATTTTTTAAAGAATAATTTTTCAAGAGCCCCCAGCAGAGCGTAGATTTTTAAAGAATAATCTTTCAAGAGCCCCCAGCAGAGCGTAGATTTTTAAAGTGTACTTTTTGAAAGCCCACCAAGGATTGGATTTTTTAAATACCCACCAGAGCGTAGATTTTTAAAAGTCTAATTTTTCAAGGCCCATCAGTGCGTAGATTTTTAAAGTGTACTTTTTGAAGGCCCACAAAGGATTAGATTTTTTAAAGACTATTTTTTTAATAGCCACCAGAGCGTAGATTTTTAAAAGTCTAATTTTTCAAGGCCCACCAAGGATTGGATTTTTTAAAGACAATTTTTTTAATAGCCACCAGAGTGTAGATTGTTTTAGGCATAGAACCTATGCAAAACTTCTAAAAATATTATTTCAAATTTATTTTCCCCCAAACTAGAGTCGCTGTTCCATAGGAGGTTCATATCTCATCCTTTAGAGAGGCTTACACAAAAACTTGTGTTTATTTACACACACATTAATATTTAACCATTTTCTCTCTATCTGCCAAACTTCTTCCTTTCATCCTACTCCCCTTTCAAACATGTTTTAATGTTCCCTACTAGATAGTTGATTTTCCTTCCCGATTCTATATTACAACGAACCAAGTCATTACCACAACTTTGCCACTTTTTTTGTTTGCAGTTTCTGGTTTTCTATAGAAAAAACGGCACAACTCTACCAAAAACAACAATAAAATAAAATGAAAAATAAAAAATGGTATTACAAAAACAATAAGTGCTTTAGAGATTAACGCTTTATGTAACAAAAACAAAATCTGAAATCTGGTGTGTGGAACATAAAAAGGCTTTGGGAGGGTTATGGTGGAATGGATACAAAATTTATTGTTTTTCGAGATTTTTTCCCGCAAAAAGGATAAAAAACATGGGTTTTTATGGAAAAAATATTTTTCAGTCTACGCCTTGA